>NC_053155.1:190501829-190699329 GCF_016835505.1 Polypterus senegalus
CTCCTGGATAACATGGGTACACCTAGTGTTTTTTTTCACAATTTTGTGAGACCAAAGTGCATAGGATTTCTGGAGAATCGGTTGATTTGAAATGGGCTGACCCTCATTGATGTGCATGGGGATCAAAGGCTAGATTCTCTGGTCTGATCTCAAAAAAGAGCTGCTCCAGCATAAATTTCTGGGAAATGTAATGCTGGCCATGAGAGAAAGTAATCAGAACACAAAGTATATTGCAGCTTGCTGTTTAAGGGACTGTGTAGCTGCAGACTGATCAGTGCCCTTGCTGAATGATATCTACTGCATGCAAGTGTCAGAACTGGACAATGCAGTAATGGAAGAAGGTCATCAGATCAATATTGTTTACTTTTAAATCATGTGGATATCCAAGTGTGTGTGTGTGTTGTTACCCTGCAGAAGAGATGGCAGCAGGATGCCCTATGTGAAGAGGGCAAGCCTGTGGAGGCAGTGTGATGCTCCGGACAATGTCCTACTGAGAAACCCTTGATCCTGGCATTCATGCAAATGTTATACTGACACAAACCAACCTAGTGATTGTTGCAGACTACATTCACCATTTTATGGCAACCATATTCCTTGATGGCAGTGGCCTCTTTCAGCAGGATAATAAGCCCTACCACTATGCAAAAAATGTTCAGGGATCAACATTACTATTAACATGGAGAGAAAGCTAATAAGCTTTTAGCTCAACAAATTCACAAGCAAGAAGTGCGCAACGCAATCTCAGTAATCACCAACGCGAATGGAGTTAAAATCGTCGACCACAAAAATATACTGCACACTTTCAGAGACTACTATAAATCCTTATATACTACTGAGTTTAAAGAAGACAATACACAATCTAAAGCATTTCTGGATACATTACAAATACAGTGGAACCCCGGTTTACGAGCAGCTCGGTATACGAGTAATTCGGTTTACGAGCTGCGATCCGAGCAACATTTCTGTCCGGTTTAAGAGGCCTGCCCGTTTTACGAGCCGAGCTCCGATACGTCACCGCTAGTTTCCGCTTTGCCTTTCTTATCCGGAAACCTCTACCCCTTCTACCCAGAGCCATATCATACATATTGGGCATTAACCATGTCTTCAAAGAAGGTAGGAAGTGGAAAGGACAGCAGCAAGAAGAAAAGGATGCTGTTAGTCGAGTTGAAGCAGGAAATTATAGAAAAGCATGAGAGAGGTGTGCGTTTGATGGAACTCGACAAAATTTACGACCGCAGTACGTCCACGATATGCACAATACTAAAGCAAAAGGAGAGCATAAAGAGTGTAAAAGTAGCAAAAGGCATGACCGTAATTACACAGCAAAGGTCGGCTATCCACGAAGAAATGGAAAACCTGCTGTTATTGTGGATAAAAGAGAAAGAGTTGGCAGGAGATATGCTTACTGAAACAGTCATAAGCGAGAAAGCTTGCGTCATTTACAATGACCTGAAGCAGAAAGAACCATCCACATCTACGGATGTAGTAGAACCAGAATTCAAGGCTAGTCATGGATGGTTCGACAGATTTAAGAAGCGATCAGGAATTCACTCTGTCGTAAGACATGGCGAGGCAGCAAGTGCAGACCAGAAGGCAGCTGGCGAGTTCATCACACGTTTCACACGGCTCATCGAGGCAGAATGTTACATCCCCCAGCAAGTTTTTAATTGCGACAAGATGGGGCTTTTTGGAAGAAAATGCCCCGTAGGACGTACATCACAGCAGAGGAGACGAAGATGCCAGGACATAAGCCGATGAAGGACCGCCTCACACTTGCATTGTGTGTAAATGCTAGCGGTGACTTTAAAGTGAAGCCACTGCTAGTCTATCATTCAGAGAATCCTCGAGCCTTTAAGAATCACAGGATTCTTAAAGAAAAACTGCATGTGATGTGGTGCGCCAATCCAAAGGCATGGGTTACGCCGCAGTTCTTCATCGACTGGGTAAATCTCTGCTTTAGACCTGCGGTGATGAAGTATCTTCAAGAAAACAAACTGCCTCTGCAAGCGTTACTCGTCCTCGACAATGCTCCAGCCCACCAAGACAACATCCGGGAAGAATATCAATTCATAAAAGTCCTCTACCTCCCACCCAACACGATTTCAATCCTGCAACCAATGGATCAGCAGGTCATTTCCAATTTCAAAAAGCTCTACACAAAGCAACTGTTCAAACGATGCTTCGATGTGACAGAAAACACGGAGCTAACACTCCGAGAGTTCTGGAAAGAACATTTCAACATCGTACAATGCCTACGCATGATTGACCTGGCGTGGAAAGAAGTGACTAGAAGAACACTGAATTCTGCATGGAAGAAGTTATGGCCTGATGCGGTTGCAGCGAGGGACTTTGAAGGATTTGGTCTTGATACCAAGACCGAGATCAAGACCGAGACCGAGACTAACCCTCGGCAAGTCGATAGGTCTGCAGGTTGACGAGGGTGATATCAACGAGCTTGTCGAGGAACATGAGGAGGAACTCTCAACACAGGAGTTGCTTGAGCTGCAGGACATGCAACGTACAGAGGCTCTGCAAGAGATCAGCGGTAGTGAGGAGGAGGAGGTCGAGACAGAGGAAATTTCGACAAGTGAAATTAAAGAAGTGCTGGGAATGTGGGAGAAGGTTACAAGTTTCATTGAAAAGAAACATCCAGAAAAAGTGACAACTAGTCGTTCTGCAGCAAATTATGATGACACCTGCTTGGCTCACTTCCGTAAGCTTTTAAAAAGCAGGCAAAAGCAAACGTCGTTGCATAGGCATCTTTATACTAAAACTGAAACTGCTATAAGTAAAGGTGCCGAAAGTGCAGCCAAAAAGGCAAAAACAGATGATTAGCATTAAAAAAAATCATACGTACGTAATGTTAAGCGTTAGGCTAAGTTTAAAGTTAAGAAACTTTATTTTTTTACAATTCATGTACGTACGTACAGTTTTGATGTGAAGGTGCCGAAAATGCAGCCAGTCCTCTAGTCCTCCCTTAGCCGCTCTCCGTTAACTGCAATCGTCTGCCGCCAAGGTAAGGTTACATTTTTTTAAGTTGGTAAATACATCAGTATTTTGATGTTTGTTTCTTATTTAAAAACATGTTTTTTTCCATTATTTCTGATATTTTGGGGACTTTTTGGGAGGGCTGGAACGGATGAATCTCATTTTCATTATTTTAAATGGAAATTCGTTCGGGTTACGAGCAGATCCGGTTACGAGCTCGGTTCTGGAACGGATTAAACTCGTAACCCGGGGTTCCACTGTACCAAAAATAGACACTTTTAGTGCGGAGGAACTTGAGAAACCTCTGGCGTTATCAGAATTACTAGATGCTATAAAGTCACTCCAAGGCGGGAAAGCAGTAGGCCCTGATGGCTACCCTGCAGAATTTTACACGAAATTCTTCGCTCAGCTAGCTCCTCTCCTATTAGCAACATTTACAGAAGCCAGAGATAACCAATCTCTTCCTCAGACCTTTCGCCAAGCACTAATCACCATTTTTCCAAAACAAAATAAGGACTTATTACAATGTGCATCATACAGATCAATTTCACTTCTGAATAACAACGTTAAAATACTCTCTAAAATCATAGCTAGAAGGATGGAGAAAGTGCTCCCCTCGATAATATCACAAGACCAAACTGGATGCTACTGCTGTGTCTTGGACAATGAACTACTTAACTAGTAGACTACAGTTTGTACAGCTTAAGAGCTACAGTGGTGTGAAAAACTATTTGCCCCCTTCCTGATTTCTTATTCTTTTACATGTTTGTCACACAAAATGTTTCTGATCATCAAACACATTTAACCATTAGTCAAATATACCACAAGTAAACACAAAATGCAGTTTTTAAATGATGGTTTTTATTATTTAGGAGAAAAAATCCAAACCTACATGGCCCTGTGTGAAAAGTAATTGCCCCTGAACCTAATAACTGGTTGGGCCACCCTTAGCAGCAATAACTGCAATCAAGCGTTTGCGATAACTTGCAATGAGTCTTTACAGCGCTCTGGAGGAATTTTGGCCCACTCATCTTTGCAGAATTGTTGTAATTCAGCTTGATTTGAGGGTTTTCTAGCATGAACTGCCTTTTTAAGGTCATGCCATAGCATCTCAATTGGATTCAGGTCAAGACTTTGACTAGGCCACTCCAAAGTCTTCATTTTGTTTTTCTTCAGCCATTCAGAGGTGGATTTGCTGGTGTGTTTTGGGTCATTGTCCTGTTGCAGCACCCAAGATCACTTCAGCTTCAGTTGACGAACAGATGGCCGGACATTCTCCTTCAGGATTTTTTGGTAGACAGTAGAATTCATGGTTCCATCTATCACAGCAAGCCTTCCAGGTCCTGAAGCAGCAAAACAACCCCAGACCATCACACTACCACCACCATATTTTACTGTTGGTATGATGTTCTTTTTCTGAAATGCTGTGTTCCTTTTACGCCAGATGTAACAAGACATTTGCCTTCCAAAAAGTTCAACTTTTGTCTCATCAGTCCACAAGGTATTTTCCCAAAAGTCTTGGCAATCATTGAGATGTTTCTTAGCAAAATTGAGACGAGCACTAATGTTCTTTTTGCTTAACAGTGGTTTGCGTCTTTGAAATCTGCCATGCAGGCCGTTTTGCCCAGTCTCTTTCTTATGGTGGAGTCGTGAACACTGACCTTAATTGAGGCAAGTGAGGCCTGCAGTTCTTTAGACGTTGTCCTGGGGTCTTTTGTGACCTCTCGGATGAGTCGTCTCTGCACTCTTGGGGTAATTTTGGTCGGCCTGCCACTCCTGGGAAGGTTCACCACTGTTCCATGTTTTTGCCATTTGTGGATAATGGCTCTCACTGTAGTTCGCTGGAGTCCCAAAGCTTTAGAAATGGCTTTATAACCTTTACCAGACTGATAGATCTCAATTACTTCTGTTCTCATTTGTTCCTGAATTTCTTTGGATCTTGGCATGATGTCTAGCTTTTGAGGTGCTTTTGGTCTACTTCTCTGTGTCAGGCAGCTCCTATTTAAGTGATTTCTTGATTGAAACAGGTGTGTCAGTAATCAGGCCTGGGGGTGGCTACGGAAATTGAACTCAGGTGTGATACACCACAGTTAGGTTCCATGTAGGGCCATGTAGGTTTGGATTTTGTTTCTCCCTAAATAATAAAAACCATCATTTAAAAACTGCATTTCGTGTTTACTTGTGTTATATTTGACTAATGGTTAAATGTGTTTGATGATCAGAAACATTTTGTGTGACAAACATGCAAAACAATAAGAAATCAGGAAGGGGGCAAACAGTTTTTCACACCACTGTATGTATCCAACATGGTCATGAATAGCACTGGGGTTCCAAAGGGAACTGTACATGCTCCTTGTCTGTTTACCCAGTACACCTCAGACTTTAGATACAACACTGAATTTTGTCACCTGCAGAAAATTTCTGATCATACAGCTATAGTTCTGTGAATCAGTATTGTGCAAAAGAATGAATACAGGACACTAGCAAAGGACTTTGTTGAATAGTGAAAAGTGAATAACTCAACATCAATAAGAAAGAGGAGATAATCACAGACTTCAGGAGAGTCAAGCGCACTCTGTCCCCAGGTTTTCAGTTATAATGAAGATGTGGAGGTGGTGAGGACAGAAACACCTCAGGATGTATCTAAACAACAGACTTCAAAGGAGTACCACAAATATGCTATATACACAAAAGATAAAAGGGATCTCTGATTCCAAAGGAGGTAGAGGTCATTTAGTGTATGCAGGCTACTCTTACATGTTTTTCACCAGTCTGTACTGGCCAGTGTTTTTTTCTATGAAGTAGTGTATTGGGGAAATGGCGTTAGTGCAGGTGATGCCAACAGACTAAACAAACTTAAAAGTTTAGTTCAATCTTGAGAGTCAGGCAGGACTTCCTGTAGGAGTGGCAGAACAGAGGTCACTCGGGAAGCTGCTTACTGCTTTTCTAGAAAATGACTCTCATCCCCTGTATCACATTTTGGCTAAAAAGAGGACCACATTTAGTAACAGACTGAGACAACTGTGCTGTTCCAAGGAGTGCTATGTAAGGTCATTTCTAACCTCTGCCATCAGTCTCTATAATGAGTCACCCCTCAGCTGAGTTGTTATTGCTGCCTATTTTGTGAATGTTACTGAGTTGGTCTAGCAGACATCTTAAAAGACAATGATGCTATATGCAGTATACTATGCCAGTGACTGACATCCTGTACTGTACACTTAGGAATTATCTACACTGTGTTAATTTACTAATACATATAGTCATATGAAATAGTTTGGGAACCCCTCTCAGCCTGCATAATAATTTACTCTACTTTTAACAAAAAAGATAACAGTGGTATCTTTCATTTCCTAAGAACATCTGAGAACTGGGGTGTTTTCCAAACAAAGGTTTTTAGTGAAGCAGTATTTAGTTTTATTAAATTAAATCAAATGTGAACAACTGGCTATGCACAAATTTGGGTACCCTTGTAATTTTGCTGATTTGAATGCATGTAACTGCTCAATTCTGATTACTTGCAACACCAAATTGGTTGGATTAGCTTGTTTAGCCTTGAACTTCATAGACAGGTGTGTCCAATCATGAGAAAAGGTATTTAAGGTGGTCAATTGCAAGGTGTGCTTTCCTTTGACTTTCCTCTTAAGAGTGACAGCATGGAATCCTCAAAGCAACTCTCAAAAGATCTGAAAACATAGATTGTGCAATATCATGGTTTAGGGGAAGGCAGCAAAAAGCTATCTCAGAGGTTTAAACTGTCAGTTTCAACTGTAAGGAATGTGATCAGGAAATGGAAGGCCACAGGCACAGATGCTGTTAAACCCAGGTCTGGCAGGCCCTTGTTAAAGTCGAGGGTCGGATGAATTCAACCCAATATCAACAAATTCTTCAGGATAATGTTCAAGCATCAGTCACAAATTTGAAGTTATGCAAGGGTTGGATATTCCAACAAGACAATGACCCAAAACACAGTTCAAAATCTACAAAGGCATTCATGCAGAGGGAGAAGTACAATGTTCTGGAATGGCCGTCACAGTCCCGACTTGAATATCATCGAAAATCTATGGGATGATTTGAAGCAGGCTGTCCATGCGCGGCAGCCATCAAATTTAACTGAACTGGAGAGATTTTGTATAGAAGAATGGTCAAAAATATCTCTATTAAGAAACCAGACATTCATTAAAGGCCACAGGAGGCGTCTAGAGGCTGTTATATTTGCAAAAGGAGGCTCAACTAAGTATTGATGTAAAATCTCTGTTGGGGTGCCCAAATTTATGCACCTGTCTAATTTTGTTATGATACATATTGCATATTTTCTGTTAATC
This sequence comes from Polypterus senegalus, assembly GCF_016835505.1. Classification (NCBI taxonomy): domain Eukaryota; kingdom Metazoa; phylum Chordata; class Cladistia; order Polypteriformes; family Polypteridae; genus Polypterus; species Polypterus senegalus. The sequence continues at coordinate 190,509,140 of NC_053155.1, forward strand.
CAATAAACTTAATGTCACTGCTGAAATACTACTGTTTCCATAAGGCATGTCATATATTAAAAGAAGTTGTTACTTTGAAAGCTCAGCCAATGATAAACCAAAAACCAAAAAATGAAGATGGGTTCCCAAACTTTTTCATACGACTGTAATTTTTGTTAAACTGTTTGTGTACCTTGTTAGCATATTTAATATTATTATAATTTTTGTAATATGCATATTTGTGCCTGCTGTTCTAACCCTGCACTTTCCTATCAATCTAGTATTGTAGTATACAGGTGGAATCCCATTGTAACAAAATTCACGGGGCCATAAATATATTACGTTATAACGAATATGAGGAAAATATGTATACTATTGTGACTGGGGTCACCAGTGATTCGTCATCTCTATTGGCAATGGCGCAAGGACAGCTCTGTAACTGCTCTGACGCGTCTGGTAAACAGCAATTGTTTGTCCTCTGCCGGAACAGGCTTACTGTGCAAAATGTTTGTTGCACAATATTTAGAACATTTAACACCGGGCTTAACCTGCTCTTCCTGGTACTTTTCTGGTCTGCTACAGTGGTGATTCCAAGACACTGGTGTTCTTCTAATCTGAAGATGGGAGCTAAAGCAGGATGATTGTCCACGTGTTGCGGCTTCTATCTTGTGTGCTTGAGTACTGAATTAACATAAAAACTTCTATTTTGAATGAAGTCTTCAGACTGTAATGTAGCTGCATTTTCTGTACAGTAAACTACCTAGAGTTTCCTTGGAAACCCGGACTCACCTTCCTGTCTCTCGTGCAACTCAATGACCCAAGATTGACAATCTATATATACAAAAGTTAATGTATCTGCGTGTGTTTTTGTATGTATGTTCCAGCATCACTTCTGAACGGCTGGAGTGATTTTCATGAAACTTAGTACACATGTTTTTCGTTGGTCGACTAAAAATACTGTAGGGTAAAATCAACCCTAACCCACCCCTTCTGCATAGGGTGGGGGTGATCTTGCAGTCTTGTAGATATGTTATCATCCAGTTGACATTCGGAGAGACCACCAGAGGGCAAATGGGAGGTGACTGCCAGCATTCTTTATGTTTGAGCACCACCACACTCCTGTTGCTTTTAAAGTTATATAGAGTTGGCCAGTTCTGAGAGTCAACTGGATGATAATATATTGTCTGGAGTACTCTTAATCATTCTTCTTTAGGAATATAAAATATAGAGTTTGCTATTCTTCAATTTCCATATCATCACCTGAAAAATGTAATCATTTGAATACTCATTTACCATAATACATTATAATATTATAATGAAATTTCACTATACCTACGAGGATTTTACATAATTGAATTGCAATTAATATAAATCGTATAATTTATTAGTGTCACAGAAAATGTAAGGCCTCCCACACAAGACAAACACTGCAGGATAGCAACTCCTAAGACCCCAAAGCAGGCATTAAAATCAGTACAGCCAGAACATGAACAGAAAGGGAAATGCAGATAGTAGAGTTAAGACTAAGTCACATAGAAGTGGTTGGAGCAGTGCCAATGGGAAGAGCAGAGTAAGGCAGCCACTCTATGCCACAGTACAGGAGGGCAAAGGCAAGAGGGTGCCACCTTATTTAAGAGAAGTTTGAGCAGCAATTGAGAAAGTTCAAAACAGCAGGATGGCAAGCAGAGGACATGGATAAGATGGGAGAAAGTTAATAGCAAAAGGCCTTTAATTTTTGTTCACATTAGGCAAGAAGAGTCAGCAATGCAAAAGCATACAGAAGCATACACTCTCCCTCAAATACATGAAAGTAATGATTAAGAAAAACATATAAAGACATTTAGAGCAAAAAGTTTCTCAACCAGAATGTGCCATTATCTATTGCATATCTAAAATACATGTCTATAGGCCCTGTATATTTTGTCAATTTCTACTTGAAATACGTGTAGACAAATACACTATACGTTGGCTGCTGGTTATATGCTCTGCCCAAATAAAGTCGCTTTTAAGAAAACATAGTTGATGCATTTGCTAAATTCATGTTATTTATGCACTACAAACTGATGGGTAGCATCCTTTTTAAAACAGTACCACCTGTTATTGTAGCGTGTTATTTCAGGCTACTGGACACTATTTCAATCACAATAATGCATGGCTGCAGTGGCAGATTTACAGGTCATGGAGGTCTATGCACAAACCTTGTTAAGCTCTTTTCTTTTACCCCCAAAAAATAAATAATTTAAAAGTTACTAGGCAGGTGAACTACTAATCATTAACCCTCAACAAAAAGGGTAAGTTTCATAGATGACTATATTGTGCTGAGAAGCACATTTGGGGGGCTTTTCTGCACACTGCTATAAGGAAATGCAATGTCTGTACCCGATGTACTTGTTAAGTTTAGGTTTCTTTATTTAGCTACTCATTCAATGATTGATTGGTTGTATTATCTGTCCTCTGAGTCTATATTCTTATTTTTATGTTTCTGCTGTTATACACATCTGAATTTCCCCTTGGGATTAAAAAAGTTTAACTATTCTAATCTATTTTAAATCAGTAAAACTAATGTAGTAATCAATTAAAATTATATCATTATTATCATTAGCTTAAACTATTTCAATTAGAGACTGATATATTGGCTTGATAGTAGGGATGCTCTGATCGATCGACCGCCAATCAGAATAGTCCAATTTTAACTAAAAAAAAAAAAAAGACTCGATATGTGATCAGTTAAAAAGGCTTACCACCAAAACCGATATTTTAAGCCCCTGCTTTTCTAAGCTTTACGTTGCTGTGCTCCTTTAGACCAGGTAATACGATTGTTGAGCCAGCTCAAGTCCATTTTTTTCTTTTGCAGTAAACCTCCTGCAGTGTAAACAAACAACAGCTAATGGAGGCTTGTTTTATCAGTGAATGAGAGGTGATTGGTATATCACCCTTTACGTTAAAGGACGTGGAGTAATACATAGAAAAAAAGTCATCAGAAAAATCATCTTGTGCAAATAGATAAATGGCAAGAAAAGCTACTTTAAGGAATTCAGCTCTTTATTTTGTCTTTTAAATTATATGAACACTGTGCTTGTTTAAAATGCAGACACTTACTCTTCTAATTGGAAAAAGAAAAGATAAGGATGAATTTGAAATTGTGCTTAGTCAACAAAAGTCTTTTTTTAAGATTGTATTGTGGTTATTATTTGTCGATGTTTGTCACACAGCATAAGGTTTTGTAAGAAACCAAAGTGCGCGAAAAGTGAAGTTTTGTTATTAGGACACATTGCAGAAATGAATAAACACTTTATTGATGCTTTGTAAATGCTATGAAGACCCAATGAAGTGTTTGTTAAGGGCTTATAAGAGTAAATGAGTAATAGGTGCATTTTTGCAGTACCTAAACTAAAATGTTACCTTTTTTATGTTTTTAATGAAGTTTTTTCTCATTTACAATTAATCACTTACCAATATATTTAAATGGTTTCCCCTGCTTCACAAGCTGTGTCAAGGAATGTTCAACAATGCTGGCTGTCCATTGGTTTACTTTGTTTTGATTGTAATCCATTCCACCAATGATGCTTTCAATACACTGAAAATATAAAACAAAGTACAAGCATTTCTTAGATAAAATATCTGGTTAAATACAGTGTGTCTATCTCTCTATTCTATGAATTGATGCACAGTGAGTCTTTATATGTTTCACAATAAACCTACTGAATGTTCTAAAAGTTATACTTTAGTCATCACTGACTGCCTCTTTACTATTGTTAATTTAGTAGAAGTGTTTATCCAAAATTAGTATATAAAATGCTTTTCAATGAAAGAAGAAAAGCAACAAATACTACTGAGCAAAGTTTTGGAAATAGAACATAAGAATCTTAGTATTACGGTAAGCGCAAAGGCTAGAAGAAAACTAGCAGTCAAAAGATAAAAAGATCAGCAGGTAGAAGTTTCACAGAGTCAGCAGTACAACACCTTAATAATAGCAGCACGGGACTAAACTAATCTGAGCTGTTAATTTTAAATTACTAACCTAAATTATGTTTTGGGCAATGCCCTTTATATCAACAGAGCAGTAAATTATAATTTAAGCAATGCCCCTGTCACATAGGAAGAGATGCCTAGAATCATTTCGGACAGTGTGTGTTGGCTAAGGCAAATAAAATGAGCCAAAAGGAAAATAAATTTTCTCACTGTTGCTGATTTGAAAGGAAACCACCTGTCATTTTCTTGTTGTTTAAAAAATTCAGTTCAGTCTGGCACCACAGTTACAATACCAAACAACTGCAGAAGGAAAACTTCTACACTATGAAGCACTACTCTATTTCAGCCATTTTCAACCAGCGTGCCAGGTGTGTTGTGAGATTTTTTAAAATAAATTAAGACTTCCTTAAAGAAATATGATGCAAATTTTATACATGCTATATAGTGCCCCCAAAGCAACATTATGAAGTAAAACAAACTCTCATGCCTGCAGTTGTTAGTTTTGGCCTTTGAGTAAGACTTTTTGTACATTCTAATGATATCCATCTAGTGAAATTTGTTCTAACCGCCCTCATGAGAAGATGTGAAGAAATGAGCAGAATGCCAGATTAAAACAAAGGTACCATGATAAATGTAAAAAGGATGCAACCAATTGGAACAAAAGATGAAGATACAAGGATTTCAAAAGGCATGATAAAAAAAGTGCACTCACAATCACAAAAAATAACAGTGGGTGAAGGATGGGAATTTGAGGAGAAAGCACTAAAATGCTTGTTAATCCAGTTCTTAATTTTATACTTCTGTTAAATGTCTGCATTTTAAAAGTTTTCAGATTTTTTCCATCACATATTTTTTTTACTATCATCTTTAAAAGTGACAAATAATGCTTGGGCAAGTGGTAAGGTACCATAAAACAAGAGCAGCTATTTTGGCTTTGTTTGCACTGGTAATCTGTATACATGCTAATATAGTCTGGTTAGTTCTTTACAAACACAGCCACTCAAGTGCAGCTATTCATCTCTTACTGAACCAAGGACCCCATTAACCTGCACTCATTCTGGTTTATTCTCACCTGTCAAGCAACTTCAGACTACTATGGGAATAAGCAGTTTTGTTCGTTTTGCAACTGAATGTCTCTGCAACATATCACACTGACATGACAATTACATATGGCAGGGTGCCAGCATGTTAGTAAGGCTGCAGCACTTTGAGTGCCTTCTCTTTTGTAAGTTAGGCTCCTCTTTTCTGCAGCCACACATGCTGTCTATTTATTGCAAACCAAAGCCTTTGAAAAGGAATAAGGGCAATAAACTAAGAAAATTACATAAAATTATTTTTACAGGCTTCATAAAGGGTGACCATAAAGAATAGAATTCAAACCTGAAAGAGGTTAAATTTCTAAAACCAAAGATCAATACACCTTTGATGACATAGTCTTGACTAGTCAATACCCGGACCAGCCCCCTTTCAAAGCCGCAGTAAAGAGATAGGCTGTAGAAGTCTTTTGAAGATGACCAAAGGTCTGGTTAGCCTTCAACAAGAACAGAAGAAAGCTTTTGCCACTGTGGTGCAAACTAATGCAGAATACGGTAATGGTGCAAGAGACAGCAGACACTATTGGAATTAGTTACAAGTTAGTTGAATCCTTTCTTCATGTAGAGTGAAACATGCAAAAGGTCTATAAAAGACGGGTGCCTAGAATGTTCATGAATCTCAAACTAATGAATCATGACTGGGAAAAACTTTGATGATGAAACTAGAATACATCACTGTGAGTCAAGAACATTTAAAAAAATGGAAGCATTGGCCACAAAAGGCCAACATAATCAATAAATATTACACTGGTTTGAATTTGCCGTTTGCAGCAGTCCATTAGGAAGAGAAGTAGAGAGGAAATCTGTTAATAGTCCCTCTTCTGCTTCACATCACTGCCTCCAATCTCACTGTACACTTGCAAAGGAAGTTCTGCCAGAAGGAGAATTCAAAGACATAACACACCCATGTTTTCTCAAGATCCAACTCCATGTGACCACCACCTATTCCCGAATCTGAAATGCTACCCTTGTGAGATGTGCTAAAATACCAAGTCATCTACAGTACAGTAATATTGACTTTGGAACTGAAACCAACTTTCACAGCTCAGTACCAATATTAAAACAATACTGAGGCAAGTAACAGCTAACTTGCGAATTTCACAAAATAAAATGCAAAATTAATGCTTTTCCATCAAAAAAATACTTACGAAACTTAACACTGACTGTATTAATAGAATAGTGGTGCATTTCAGTTGCTTTAAATATGTTTCCAAGTAGTATCTGAAATATTTCAACATACTGTAAGTGTTTCAAGAAAACAGGCAGAATACATTAGCCTGAACTTTTCTTATTTTACTTTAAATATAATCTCACACCTATCATGTTCTGAACTCTGATTTAACATGTTGCATCCTTTGGCAAGAAAAGCCTTATGACACTGTTTGCAAATAAGGACTGCCATGTTTATCAAACAGTTGGGGGTGACTAGTGTTATCACCTGTTTCAGTCTCTTTAATTTGTAAACTTCACTGAAGACTATGTAACAAAGCTCAACTAGCACAATTTACTTTTTCTGCTTTCTATGAAGACGCAGCATCACTTGCAAAGAGTGCCTTTCTTAGACACAGCATTTACTTTTTAATAAAGTTTCCCTTAATAAGTGATGCAGAAAATTAATCAGTAAATCTGAAGGTGTAAAATGAAGTTATCTTCACACTATGTTTTTTAACATGGGAGATGAAAAAGAGAGCATTACAAAAACAGCATACTGTACTGTACAGAAATCATACAAATAGAGAAAATCTGAAAGATGTACCTCTTTAACATAGTTACTGGCTTCATCTGGATTAAAGGACACCTTGAAAATGAAGAAACAACAAGTTAATACATTATCATTGGTCTATAACCCTACATTGCACAATTCCATCATTTGTGGGACAACCAAATGTACATATTCTTAAAAACCTTCCAGGATTTTTGGATGATAGATAGATAGATAGATAGATAGATAGATAGATAGATAGATAGATAGATAGATAGATAGATAGATAGATAGATAGATAGATAGATAGATAGATAGATAGATAGATAGATTCCAAATGACTGACTTTATTTTCATTACTTTATTGTGATGAAATTCAAAGAAGAATGTTAGCACACAGTGAAGCAGGTGTATACAGTAAGGAGGTGTAAATTTTTAAACATGGCAAAAGTGTGACTGATAAAAACTGCTCAATAATGGTAAATAACTATGATTGATAAAAACATTACTTTAACCACATTAACATTATGAAGTCATTAAAGAAGTGCTTGGTGAAGTAATAAGGGGAACAAATTAGCATTTTTGCTAATTTTTGGTAAATTTTTTGCAAACTGCAGTGTGGTCTTACATTTTGCAGTCTTACATCTCTAGAAGACTGAAATCAACTTCACATCCACCCACTTCCTCACTTTCAGAGTCTCTACATTTGCCCTAGGTCTCTGTGAGGTTTTCTGAGGGTACTCTGGCTTCCTCACACATACCAAATATACACGGTAGATTCAATGGCTCCACATTGCTGATGATCAGGTGTGTGAGTGTGGCTTGCTATGAAATGGGTTAAAGTCTAAGGCCCCATCCATACTATTATATTTTTGATTAAAAATGCAGACATTTGTCTCTATTTTTGCGTTTCGCTCACACTACCCCAGCATCTTCAACCGACAGAACAAATAATTTTAACACATTCTCCTCAGCCAGAGACTTTTGAAAAAGCCAGTGCAGCAACAAGCAAAAATGAACATATATGAAAATGCATACTTCATCAAACTGGTGGTTCATGCTTATAATGTGGCTCTTACATGATTGGAGCCCGCTTATTACAATGTCTTATTCCCTGATTGGTCACCCTTCACAGAAGACAAACGTATTCCCAAATAAATGGCATAATAGAGTTGATTTTAATGGCACTTCCAATGTTGCTTATCTGTAGGCACTTAAATTGTGTTTTGTAAGATTTTTAGGAACATGAAACAACAGTGAAGTTAACATCTGAGCCCATTCAGAAAATCAGTAAGCAACTGCAAATCGGACTTGAAAATCATTCCAAAATTGCACAACGTATGCCTGGTATTAACACATCCATGCTGTGTGCATGCCAAGTGTAACAGAATGATTAAGTTATATGTACTTTCAGTTGTTTCAATATGGATGAGAATACTTTCGAAAACAATGTGAAAATGCTAGTGTGGACAGAGATAATTCTTGCTTAAAAACACAATTTTCAAATGAAACCATAGTATCATGGATGTAGCCTAAGGTGGATTGCTTTGTGCGTAATATTTCTGTGAAATTCTCTGGAACCCCACAACTATGAACTGAATTAAGCAGGTTTGATACTGTATTATACATGTAAAGACACAGATATACAGTGATGGCCAGATGAACAAAGAATATACTCTATATATACTCTATAATCAGTTGAAATGCAGTGAAGGACCCAAAATGGTGATGCGGTAAGCAGTAAACAGCCAGAGGTTTAAATTTACAGTTTAGTTTAGAAAAAAATGAAACAAAGGAAATTTCAGAATATTACAAAAGGGCCTTCTTCAGGGAAACACTAATAGGTTACAACCTACAGATGACTGTCTTAAAGTAGATTTATAACAGACTGTGTTACTACACCCTGTGAAATACTACTTGGACAATATTACACTATAGATAGTTGTAAACTTCAGTAATAATGGCAAGTAAACAAATGAAATAAGACAGGGCATTATTACTCTTTAAAGTGTAGGCCTTTCATTTAAAAAAAAGGGTCAGTGAGTATAGTGCCCTAGACAATTCAAAAGCAACTGGAAACTGGAAGAAACTCTGACAGGAAGAGATCTGGTAGACCCAAAGTCACAACTCAATCAGAAGACAAGTTTCTGAGGGTCACCAGCTTGCATGAAAGGCACTTCACAGCACTACAGCTTCAAGTACAGCTTAACAGTGGTCTCAATTTCTGTTGCGAGACTTTGAGCTGCACGTTTGACAGGGTGAGTGGCAGTAAGAAAGCCGTTCTTTAAAAGACAAAACATGACCTTGAAATACCATCTGTGGACTACCGCAGAATGGAAGAAAGTCTTATGGACTGATTAATAAAAATTTTAAATCTTTGATTCACTATACAGGGTGTTCTTACACTCTCGATTTGTTGAAAGGATGGTTCCTCATTGTATGACACCAACTGCCAAACATGCAGGTGAAAGTGTGAAGCCAAAAGTGTGACAGTTTGGCTGTTACATCAGTAAAACGTGGCCACTTTGATGAATCAAGAATGTGAATAAAATTGTGTACACTTAATGATTCCTTGACTTTTTTTTATTTGCAATTGTTTGTTCTATGCCTTGATTTAATTAAATATTAAGACATTAAACTGAGTACATTTCCATTAAAACTGAGGTGCTCTAAAACCTTTGATCTGTAGTATATATAAAATATATAAATACAGTATTTGTAAATATATGGAAGTGAAGGTCTGTTATACGGTTTGCGATCTACAAAGAGAGAAAACGAGTCACTTATCTTAAAATATACATAAATATACACACAAAAACAGTTATATATATTATATGAAAGAGACAAAATGAAGATTTACAGACAAAAACCGTGCCAGAATATTAGTAAGTATTGTAAAGATTACAAAATTTCTAGAAACCAATACGCTATTAAATTTTAACAACAAAATTCCTCGTCTGGCACAGCACAATATATTTCTTAAAAATTGCTGTTTCTCTTCATATAATAATTATAATGAAGATGGCATTGTTGCAATGTTAATTGGTTGTATAACGTTAGATGAGTGCAACAGTAACCATTCGCCTGATAATTTCTGCATTTTGTTTGTGTTTTATTTTTTACAGTACAAGACCTCTAATGATGTACTCTACAAATAGCTTTGCCCGTTAATCCATTAACTATAAGCTTATATGACAATTAAAATCTACTTATTTAATTAGTAAAAGCAATAACTTTTTTTAAGTTTTTTTTTTTTTTAATAGGAAATGAATGGAACATATTGAATCTATTTTGTAGCATCCACTGGTTCGGACACACCCATGCGGCAGTGGATTCAGAGCATTATACATAGTACAGCTGATGATGGTCTGTTCTCCAATTTGAATTAAATACTTGTCAGAGTAAGGGAATCCAATCCATCCCAGCCCATCCCAGCCCAGCCCAGCCCAGTCGGGTAGGATTACTATCCCGTCGCTTTCTCTTTTCGCCAATGCAATGCTCGTTTCACTTTTGTTAACCTTACATTAATCCACCTAAGGCAGCATACCTACCTCCTCGCTAGAGTGATAATCTTCCATGGTGAGGGAACAGGTGAAATAACAAACCAAACTAAATCAAATCAAATCAAACCAGCACTCCCTGCTCACCGCCTCTTCTTTCCCTTGCCTGGCCCTTGCTTCTCTCTTCCTGTTTAGCTGTCACTTGGAGAACTGCCTGTCAACAAAAATCAAAGAACAAAAGTGAAAGAGAGAAAGCAAGAGAACATGGGCCGGTGACGTAGAAACAGAGGGAAGACAAGGCGCTGAGCGCCGCCGCCTAGCGGTGGGAGGGTAGCGCTAAGCAATCTAACGTCACATTCGAGAGACTGTAGTCTGGAAACAAAGTGAACACCTCAAACCTCCGAAACGGGTGTTATATATGTGCACTGTGTTATTATTGAATTATTCGGTTCCATTATTGTAGGTCTGCTTTTTGTGAGATGAGCTTGATTGCTTTGGTCTGAGAAGTGTAAAAAGAAAAGAAGACAATAAAAAAGGTTTTTAGGGTGTTGCACTTACCAGCTGTCAGCATCTCTCTCTTAGACATAAAACCGGGTACATTAAAACAATGAATTAAAAAAAAAAACATACGATAGATGGACCTCCATTTGTTGTAACTGAGAAATGGTAACGTTTTAGTAAAGCCTGAATATAAGCAGTTTTAACTTTTAATTTACTCTTGATGTGTCAAGTCTTTTCAGCCATTGTTCTGTATCTTCTAGCAAAATAAAGTATCACAGAATCTTGTCACTCCAGGAAGACTTAAATTATTCCGTACAACGGTTCAAGGAGATGTTAACTGACTTGATTATTTTATTGTTTGTTTGTTTATAGCTGTTATTTAAATAGAAATATAATTTAGTTCCCATTTATAATTATCTCCTGGATAAGTGGCACTGTTATGTATGTTAGAAACACAGAGTAACAAATTTTAAAAAATCACAGTGATTTCAATTAGGGCTGAAGTAATCTTCTTCTAAAATTAATTTAATAATATCTAAATAAAAATGTAAAAATGTGTACAAGTTTACACTGTTCAAACATCCTGCGACAAAAGCAGGCAGTTGGTGTTAAAGCAATGTTTTAGGGTGAATGGTGTTGCTCTGTATATAAAAATTGTAATTAAAAATATAAAATTGTAAAACAGCAGAGAACTAACTGACAGCCAGTTAACTAAAGAGCTTGCCATGCTGAGTGTTTAAAAAATGAATTATTGATGGATTTAAAACATGAAAATAACAAAGTGGGTGAATTTAGAGGTTATCCTATTCCTAAACTGAAAATCCTCATCTTCACAAGGGTGGATTTACACATTTCTCTACAAAACAACTTCAATTGCAATATATTTTGAAATATTTGTTTCCTTCGGTAGAAAGAATTGTCTGCCAAGAAAGTGGTTATTGACTTTTGCTGCACCCAAGAGCCCCTATATCTGGTAAATATTCAGGGAATGGATGTGGGGATGATGTAATGTGACAAGTACTTGGGGTCCCACATCAATGACTGGTTGGACTGGTCATGTAACACGAAGGAACTATATAAGAAAGGACAGAGCAGGCTGTTTTTCCTTAGGAGACTGCACTCCTTTAATGTGGATAGTGACATGCTTTACATGTTCTGTAAGTCTTTGATGGCCAGTGTGCCACAGAGCTAAAGAACATGTAAAGGATGTCACTACATTAAAGGGGCACAGCCTCCTAAGAAAAAAAAGAGTCTGCTTTCCCTTTTTTGTATAGTTTTTTTCTTAAAAAGGCAGGGTTGCACTGTCAACCCACTGGAGGTAGTAGACAAGTAGAGAAAGAAAACAGAATTGATGTCCAATGTTGTGCTTCCTCTCACTGAGGCAATGACACTGAGTACTTTCAGCAATCAATATTTCAGTTGAAGTATGTCAATAAATGCTTACTGGGCTTCTTTATACCAACAGCAATACGCTTTTAATAATGTCTCATTGTGGCTGCTCTTTTTATCTTTAGCCAAGTCAGAGTTTTTTCTATATTTTTAATTTTCTTTCCTTTTAGTCATTCTCGTGTTTATTTGAGAGGGGTGGTTGTTGTTTGTTATAATATAATATGTATGTATGTATGTATGTATGTATGTATGTATGTATGTATGTATGTATGTATGTATGTATGTATGTATGTATTTATTTATTTATTTATTTATTTAATGAACTTATGTAAAAATCCAAATAATTAAATATGCATCCATTCATATTTTGTGCCCACTAATCCAAATTGGGGTTACTCAGCTGAGCCAAGAACATTTTGGATTTGAGTCCTGTGCCCTGTTGTTGTCCATGTGGAGTCTCTGTGTTCTCCATGTATCTGCCTGGCTATTCTTTCATGTAGTCTGGTTTTCCTTAAACAAAGCCAGGAGTGTTATGTTAACAGAAGACTCTAATTTGGTTAACTGAGGTGAGTGTGAGAGGCAATGTGCGCATGAGTGGATTCTGCATGCACAGGTGCCTTGTCCCTAATGCTGCCAGGATAGGTTCTGCCCCCCTGTAACCATGATCTGAGTTAAGTGGGACTGAGAATGCTACATTATTGCATACAATTACATTTAAAAAAAACACAAAACACCATAGGATGAAACAAGAGACACTACATATATCTGATAAAATAGAAAACATCACATGATAACCATGCATAACCACACTTTTTTTCTCTGATGGTAACCCTCCTTTTTCTTAGTAATATATAACCATTTCATACTTCTCAGTAAAAGAATGAAGGGGAAGTAAGTGATTGTATAGGAAAAGTACCCTGTTTTTGTAAAAATAAGAAGAGACTTCCCTGTAGGTTAAGTCATTGTCCAACCGGCTATATCCTAACACAGGGTCATGGGGGTCTGCTGGAGCCAATCCCAGCCAACACAGGGAGCAAGACAGGAAAAAATCCCAGGCAGGGTGCCAGCCCACCGCAGCTTCCCTGTAAAAGGATTAGAAAAATCTAAACATGTTTGATGATAATGAGGGTAGTAGGGATGACATGCAGATAAAACATTTGGCCTGCCCATCTAAATTCACAATAAAAAGCACCATGTATAAAAATATTGTTTTCTTAAGGCATTTACAGCTACCTATTCTAACGTCAGGACAGATGACTTTGTCAAAGTTTAAATGACCCCAATTACAACTTCACTACACAGGAAGAAAATGAAAATTGCATCTCAATGAAACTATTGCTGCATTAGTGAAATGTTTTATTAATAACTACATCAATAGCTCCAACAGTGGTAAAACAACAAGTCTTAAGACTTAGATAAATTCTGTTATTAATATGAGAGCTTAAATATTGACAGGCAGATCCCTCCAGAGTTGATTGGCCCTATATTTAAAAGCTATACAAAATATGTTAGATATATATATATATTTTTATTAGATCCCCTGGCTATCTCTTACCTGCTGACAAGCTGACTTCTCCATCATGGAACTGTTTTTATCATTCTATGTACTTTAATTTTTTCTTAGTGCGTCTTTCAGCTTTAATTATTATTGTTTTAGTTAATTACAAATAAAGGTGTGGTTTCTTTCACATTTTTCTTTCCTTGGGCTTCAGCTTATTTTAAGTTGCCATTGTTATGACACAATGTTGGTTGCTACAGAGCAATCATACCATAAAATATCATAATTAACATAATCAGTTTAACAATCTGTGGTGCATTAGATACATCATTATCTGATTTTTGGGATATCCCCCAAAAACAGTCTCACATACAGTACATGTCTCTTTGGTTATTATGATTTAGATTCCCTGGTCTCTGACTCTTTGCTTTGTATTTTTATCACAATTCTTTGATTAGTGTGTTGATAGCAGAAAATGAAATGACAGATCATTGGTTTCTACTTTTGGCTTCATCTCCTCTTTCAATCATCCTCATTTGTCAATTCACCTTTCTTAGGGAAAAGCATAACAACTGCAGTGTAGCCAAAGTTGCCATGTGACTAGCAAGGATGGAGAGTCCTGTAGCAACAGGCAGGTAAAACAAGGACTAGGGGAGGTGGATAAAAGCTATTTCAGTTATGTGATACACCACATAATGCCTTCAGTCCACACCCCTTCTTTAACCTCCTACTTGGTTGATTGTCATTGCTGGCAATAGTAATAATACTGAAGCCCTTTCAATCCAGTTCCTGTCATGGTTAATTATTTTTATTGTAGTTCCTTGGTGTAGATCTTTGATGAGGTTTTCTTGTGTTTTTGAAGTTTTGTTTATATTTTGTAATTTTCATCTAAACTCTCTTGTAAACAATCGTTCCTAAGTTTACGTTTCCAATCATTTTTCTAGCATACAACCTGTTTTACATGCTCGTCAGTTTTTTTTTTTTTTTCAACTCTTATGATATAATGATTACTGTTTGCCCTATCAATTCTCCTTATTATCCCAGTGCTCATCTCATAAATTTAAATATGTTTTATACCAAAAAGTTACAATCTTGCCCTATTTGCTGGTTTTTGACACACACACAGAAAAACACTTGTGAATGTTTGCCAAAAACAGCCCATTTCAGTGAACTGCAGCATAAAAATGACAAAACCAGTTTTTCATCTATGGATTCCTTTTAAGACATAAGAAATTTGACAATTGAGATGAGACCATTCAGCTCATAATCCTTATCAAAGTCTTGCCAATGTTCTCACTCTCTCTGACATACTGTACATGATGCTCGTGTTATGAAATAAAGAGTTACCAAGCACACAGTGTCTTGAAAATACTCAAAACACAACAACACAACAGCAATGGGCCTGTGAATTAATTCTAACAGGATTTTTTTTTGCCATCTCTTCTTCACCAGGCTTACCCTAGACAGGCATTTCTTTATTCATGTGTTTAAAGACCTTTTCCAATCACTAAAAGACAAAAGTAGAATAACTTAAAGTTGAATTCATTTTAGCATCTGAAGGAAATGTTGACATTGTTAGCAAAAAATAAAGTCAGTAAAAACTATAAATATAAAAGGGCAAAAACATTTAAAAAAAAACATGTATGTTGCAAATACTGGCTGTATATTGTAGAAAATACACAATCTATAACTGCATTCTCTGACCACAATCAAAGAAAACAGCTACCCCAGCAGTTATCCTCCTAAAGCCCTTTTTTATTTCTGAAACAATGAAATAATTTTATTGTACGCAGTCTTCCTTAGAATAGTAGTCCCAGCAGCACTATTAATGCTATGGTATATAATGGTTAGGTACCACCATACAAGGATTATAACTAACCAGACTGGATTGAAACCTAAGAAGTATCATTTTAAAATGGAATGCTTTTACTTCAGTTAGCTACATTCCAATCTGCACCTCTAAGTCCTTAAGAATATATTTAAATTTTATTATTTACATAATGTAAACATAACTTTTTAACTTACAATCTGTTATGTTCTGAAATACAAATGTTTTTGAATAATCATTTTTAAAGTGGTCACTTAAATAATGAGCTTGTGTAGTCTTAAAATGGTTGTATCATTTCATATGTGGTAGAGGTTTCAATACTATACACCAAAATGAAAACTATAAGGCAAGCAATCTGATGATGTTTACAAAATCACCATTAATTAAACCAAATGATTTGTTTTAATCCATTTACATGGGAAAAGTCTTCCCTTTAATTTTTTACATAATGTACAGTTCCTTACTCTAATATCAAATAGTGTCAAGACATCACAATAGATGTATGTACAATGACACCATGGTTATGGAAAAGTGTTCATAGATGCACATACACAATGATGTCATCAATAAAAAAGCAAAAAGGGTCATTCATAACTCAAATAAAATCAATTTCTAGAAAACCAAATGTAGGAAAAGAATGAATCAAAATAAATGTATTTTGCAGAGAAAAATAAATTAAATTCTCAGAGTATCCGAACAGTTATGTTCTCCCATTATTTATTTCTTCCTTGTGTGTTTATCTTTTCTAAGCCATGAAGGGGTAGTAAAACTACAAACTATGCCAGCCTGTGTACAGTTCAGACCCCTTTACTTTCAGAACACTTTACTGTGTTACAGATTTTATTTTAGATGGATACATTTGCCACTTTTGCTCACCAATCTAAATTCAATAACATGAAATAGCAAAGTGAAAACACATTTATAAAAGGACCTCTCTGTAGTCCTCTGCAATAACACTGGGGTGAGGCAAACCTACATTTTTGAGAAGATGAAGCTTAAACTTTATGGGGACCCCTTCGCAACCAGCAAGGAGGTCTGAGTAACCACTGTTATTTTCTTCAATAGGTGTGTTCCACAACAGATCACCACATTTTTTTAAATATTTAACTGCTGCATCTCAGATTTTGGTTAAAATTGCTGTACTGCGTTATCTCAAATGTCAAACTCACTAGTGTAAATACAAATATCCTATGCCTAATAATTTTTAAGCTATGGAGGAATAAAATTAAAGTTATTTCTGGGGCCCCTCCAGGATTAGGGATCCAGAAGCTTAGGCTTCAATAGTTTCATAGTAGATCTGCCCCTGGGTGAGGCACAAATCAGTGCAAGGGTATAAAACCATTTCTAAAGCTTTGAATGTTCCCATGAGCAAGTGGCCTCAATAGTCTCTTCGTAGAGTTGGCCAGCTGGCCAAATCGAGTAACTGGGTAAGAAGGGCCTTTGTCATGGAGGTGACCCAGAACTCTTATATTACTGTAACAGATACTCAGAAGTCCTCTGCTGAGATGGGAACCAGACAGAAGGACAATCATCTCAGCAGCACTCCTATCAATCACACATTCATGTAAGAGTGGCTCTTGGTATTTGCCAAACAATATTTAAAGGACTCTGAGAGCATAAGGAGAAAAAAAAATTCTCTGATCTAATGAAACCTTTGAGTAACTCCAAGAACTGTATCTAGCAAAGATTAAGCACTGTTCATCACTTGCCTAATGTCATCCTTAGAGGGAAGCATGGTAGCATCAGATCAGGTTATGTGGGCGCTTACCAGCTTCGGGGACAGTGATACTTGTCAGAATTGATGGAAAGATGAATCCAGCCAAAGACAGATATTTCCTTGAAGATAACTTGCTGCAAAGTGTATGCAACTCTAGAAAGCTGTGATGGTTCACCTCTCAGCACAATAATAACCTGATGCATACAGCTATGATAACACTAGAGTGTCTTCAAGACAGGTCTCTGAAAGTCCTTTAATGGTCCAGCCAAAGTCCCATAGTACATCTGTGTATAGAACTGAAGATTGCAGTTTACATACGCTTCCCATTAAGTCTAAGGGATCAAGAGAAAATCTGCAGGGAGGAATGAGAAAAATTCCCAAATCCAGGTGTGCAAAGATTATAGAGACCTACCCAAGAAGACTTGAAGCTGTAATTGCTGCCATAGGGGCTTCGACAAAGTAATGAATTAAGCGTCTTAACACTTTCATGAATAAGAGATTTCAGCTGTTGATTTTTGATAAATATGCAAATCTTTCCAAAAACATGTTTCACTTTGTCATTATGAGTTACTGAGCTTAAGTTAAAGGGCATCAATTTCAAATTACTCCATTCAAAAATAAATCTATAACACAATCAAGTGAAGGGCTCTGAATACTTTCTGAATCCACTCTGCATACTATACATATTTTACACATACTCTATGTGTTACTGTAGGTGGATCAGTTTTTTCTAAAGCTATTCCAATTTCTTAAAATATAAAAAAAAACATATTTGTAAGATTTAAATCAATATGTACTGCTCCATTTCTATTCAGTGGTGTTTCATAGTATCTAAATGCTGTTCATTGTCATTATAATTACTAATGTACTCCCTGTGGTGTTTTTGCATATTATCAATGACTTCATTAACTTGCTCCTGCTGAAGCTGTACAGATTTGAATGTTTCATAAATAGAGTGTAATTGGCAAGCACACAGATACCTTGTAGCTTGTATTGGAAACTCTCTTCATGTGTCTTAGCAAATCTGGCACAACTGACAGCAGGGATATTTTTCAATATAACCATTTAATTAGAGTTTTAAATGTTAATTTATTTATTACTACTACACATTCTAACAACTGTACGCTCTTATTTGTGTCTATTCATAATTCTGAATTTATGATTCAAATGTAAGTAACATTTTACAATCTGAAGACTAATATAAAAGAGCTGTGGAACTGACTTTAAAGTATAATGGATTTAAAAGATTTCAGATATTAATATATAAACCATTAACTGGAGACTCTATATTGTATGCATGTGGAAAGAAAGCAGTTTAGTTGGAGAAAAGTTTTTAGAATTCTTCTGAAGCTCCAAATGTATCTTTACATCATGTATGATATATTCTAGTGTATTCTATTCATTACTAAAATATTCCATCTAACATAAATATTGTATTAGATTTAAAAGTATATGCAGTACATGTAGTAGCAAAAATAACCCACCAGAGGGAGAATAATAAGCATGAATAAACCATTCAAAAACCAAAAAAAAAAGAAAACAAACAAAATTTTCTTTCAATATGGATAACTGATTAAAAATTAAGTCTACTGGATGAGACATTACGATGTGTCCTCCTGAAACCATTGTATGAAGTATCATTAATTGTTGATTTCCTGTTCTTCCTGTAGCTTTAAATGTAGCAAAACCAGTACAGAAAATAAAAGGAAGCATCTTAGCACCCAATCATTCAAAAGGCTATTTTAAATGTTTTTTTATGGCTACAGTTGAATAAGCTCCGGCTTAATAATGTTTTTTTTACTTTATTTTGATTTGGTGTCTTACCAAACACACTATAGTTACATTCAAATTGGGGCTACACTTGTATTCAGTATTAGATAAACTATTATCTTTATAACAGTATTAACAACATAGACCATTACATTGTACTTTATGGAACAGAGCAAACTGAAGTGCAGTATAAAAAGTACATACATACCAGCTCTTTAAAAAGTTAAATACCAAATAAAAGTGCAGAACACACAGATACTAAAAAACTAGGAAGTATACTTTGCAGATTTCAACAGTGTGTCTTAAACACAGAGCTTTAAAAACTTAACATAATCACTATACAAACTTAAATAGAAGAATACAAGTCAAAAGTTATACAAAGTTACAGCAGCAAATTAAGTGTTAGAATCAGAATGGAAATTTTTCAGCTAGTTGTTCAAATTAGTATGATAACCTTCAGTTATTAATTGTCATTTTCCGTAAGTAGTATCTACTTTCTTAACAACTGATTTAATTGGGAACGAAGCCCAGAACACGTTTCTGCAAACAGACTGTTTAAATGAATTTGGCATGACAGATTTAAAAGTACTAAAACTTAACAAAAAACATAAAGGTAAATATACACATCTGTGGCTTTGTTAAACGTGAAACTGCCTCCTTTTTCATGTAGGGCAGCTTGGCCAAGATACTTTCATACTATCACCTGCTATCATTTATTGTGTATAAATGAACCATAACTTTCAACATAACAGCATTATGTAACAATCACACAACTCCATCACAGGACTCACTCATACACAGCTTCACTCACATTGAGGCCAATTTGGAATCACACATTTATCTGCACGTCTTTGGGAATGAGGGAAGAAAACCAGAGTACCTGAAGATCAAACTCAAAGGGTTAGTTGTAGTATACCTGAGACAGTATTGTATTAGATTCAGATCAAGACCAGACTACATTGTACGGTACCTACAGACTACATTGTATGGCACTTACAGACTTTCTTCAGATTAAACTGCTGTTTCAGTGAACAATGGAACAATGTCAATACCAGCTTTAATTAAATTGTAGCTAGTCTTGTTTTATTCTAGTGTTTCTCCCCAGATTCCTCTGCTGGATATCTGATTGCCCATTAACGGTGGCATGCTTACAGTTAACATCTCACTCTCTACCTGTATGTTTCAAATTCTTATAATATGCATATATAAATATTTCCTTGCATCAACTGTCTTTTTCTGTGTTAGTGTTTTATCACCATCCAAATATAAATTTTAATGGCACATTTGTGCATTTTCTTGCCTGTGACAGTCTGTCTGATGCATATAGGATTCATTTTGCAATATTACCCAGCATACTAAGTCTGTTAAACCTGCTCACAAGGTGGTCTATTAGTAATAATAGTAAATTTAATTTATATAGCACCTTCCTCGTGTTCAAGGCACTTACTTTGTTTTTCTTCTACGACTCCATGAAGCACACTGCAACTGTACTTAATCTTAGTCTTAGTCCACTGTTAATCTGCAGCTCTGAAGCACACTGCTACAGTACTAAACCTGAAAGTTAGTCACGTTACCTTAAATATGTACTAAGCTCAGATCAGCATGGAATCCTCACCAGTTAACAGCACACACTGGCACTAACCCATAGTGACAAGGGGAGAACATGCAAAAATGCTTGACTTGTGAATGTCACAACAAATAACTACTATTTTAAATAGCATCCTTGCTAGTGTAGGGCTGCTAGCAACCTCTGTGTAGATCTAAACTCCACCATCAGTCTTTTGTAATTATAATTAAAGATACATAAAACAAATTAGTATTAAGACTTTTTGCTATGTATTTTTTGTCCTTGACTTTTTTGTCTTAATGTTTCTGGTATTTTTGGCCACTGCCTTTCTATTCACCTAATATTTAACCATCTCCTTTTTGATTCTCTCATCACCTGGTTCTTCACACTGTTTTTCTTACATCTAGGAAACCTTTCTCACTAAGAAATTCATGCCAGGAACAAACCTTGGATGAGGCAGTAAACTATTAAATCAACTCTCAATTCTCATTTTGTATAGCACCATTAAAAACCTGCACCATCATACAAATTGAACAATGCAATTTCAATAAAGCTGTTTCAAAATTGTGTTGAACATCATGCCCTATTCAATTTCTTGTTAACTATGTTTAAAAATGGCATGACAGATTTTATTTAATTTTTTTAATCACAGGATTGTTTTACCCTGCTTGCCTTAGGTCTGATTATTTATTAGCTAAAAGGTCACTCAAGAAGAGTTGAAACTAATGTAAATGACAGAAATTAATTCATAAAAAGTTGCTTTGGCTAAATTTGAACAGACTAAAACAAATAAGAGATTTAAATTGCAAATCAACTAAAATGATTAAGAATTATGTTGAACTTGCATTACTTCTATATTAGTATTCCTTATGAAAATACTGAGTAGATTATTTAATATCTTTTTAAAATATTTTAGCATCTTACAGTTTCAATACAGATTTCTTGGTCTGAATCCTGCCTTGTTTTGTGATACAGCATTTAGAAAATAGAGCTGTCATCCCCAAAAAATTAGATTATCTTAATTAGTCCATTGCTGTTTACTCAAACTAATTAATTGAAGATCACTCAAAACCAGGCATAAAGGCAAAAATATAATAAAGAAAATGCCAAGCAATATTGTTCTACCACTAATTGGAAAAAAATAAAGAAAAAAATAGAAGGTTTAAAAGATAGTAAAACAAAAATTAAAGATAAAAAATTTGCACTGAAGTCAAAGAATCGAATGATCAAAACAAAACCAGAATAACAAAGCCTTATATATCAAACAAAGACAATGTCAAAGTAACATGCAAAGTTCTAATAGGAAGTATTTAAAACTCAATCTCAGCACCATTAAAGTTTAGTTTTCTTAGAGAATCCGAAATCTTGAATGCTAAATGTAGTGTGTTGACACCTTAAAATATACCTCCATAAGATAATGTCACACAATCCATATTTTTAGGGTCCACATGGTAGCAACAGAGCTCCATCTCTATCAACAAAACACATGAAATGGCAGTACCCAAGGTAAACAAAAATTGCAACCAAAATATATGCTTTTTGCATTTTGGACAGACCTGGTGAAAGTGCAGAAATTATATTCATTGGATGCTTACAAAAAAGACAAAAAGGTTCTCCTGCATGTTAAAATGTTGTTAGCTTTCAGGTTTTTGCCTTTTCATGAAATGCCAGCTGCTTTTGAAGAGTCTGACAATAGTTTCCCACCAGATCTTAGAGGCATGGAAATAGGAATGGGTAATAGATGGGCTTATCTGGCATACCAGATGAAATTCTTCTTCTGGTATGTACTTAAAAAATGTATTGCAGCTGTTCTAAAAATAAGTGGAAAAACTGCAAACATAATTAAATATAAAACACTTCCTTTCAAAAAATTTGCAAGTCACTGCATGCAAAATGAAATGGGAAATGTAATTCTATGTTGGTTTTTAATTGTATTGAATGTAATGTGTTTATTTAAAGACTTGCATATGAACTGTATGTAATAAATAGATCTGTCCATTTAAGAATATTGACCAGATTTATTTGTCAATTGGTAAGTTATTATTGGTAAGTGTCATGGTCTGATGACTTATTTTTTCTGCTTGTTTCTTGAACTTCATGCAAAAAATCATACAAATAAACTAGAGTTTTAAAACCCTAACAATTTATTTTTAATAATTTAATTACATTTAATTAATTTGTTATTTTTAATGATGGTAAAAATTACCATGTGCTCTAGTGATCCAATTCTGTTTTTCTTATGAGCGTTATAATTTTCTGGCATGAGATTTTCTGCCAGTTGTCAGAGGGCATGTCTTGAAATCATGTTGTATGTCATCATCTGAGCAATCATGTTTTTGCTGGCTCCACACTGGGATAGTATATACAAGATTACAGATTTGTCCAAACCTTATAGTGATTGTTTCTTTGTTGTTTTGTTAGTTCTGGTACGCAAATTACTACTCTGCTTTTTGACTATGATTTCAGTTTAGCACTTTGGTGCTGGTTACTTGTTGGGTTTTCATGCATATGCGTCAGAGGATCACTTCCCAGGCTCACATAAGGTATGTGGTATCACGCCGAGTTGAGAAGAGGCGCTTACGCTAACAGTCTTGTCTCCTTTGTCCCAGTACTGAACACCTGAGAAAGAGAAAGAAAATGAGTCCCTGAAAGAGAACTGATTCAAGAGCGCCTAGGTGTGTGTGTGTTTGTTACAGTTTTCCCTTTTTTGTTAGAATTAAATGGGGTTTTGCACAGTTAGCACCCCAAACATTTGGCTTTTGCCCTGCCTCACAGTTCACCCTGCTACAATGTTTAAAGCCTGCAATTTGAAACAAGGAAAAAAGATAGGAAAAAGTGATTTTTTGTAATGTGTTTGTTCTGTGGTGGCTTGAGCGGGTGAGAAAGAAACAGGCTTTAACCACTTCAAGTGAGAAAGGTGAATACCTGCTATCAGCTCCATTTTAGTAGCAGAGCATTAGCAAGCATGTTAATGGATTATGAGTTACATTTCAGTCTGAAAACTTATATTATGCCTCTCACAAGAAATCTTTTTCTTTTTATATTAGTAATACCTTATATAATTTGCATCCAGAGTAAAGAGACACCTGGGAATTGTCATCTGAGATTACATGAAGACTGTAGTAACCCACCCAGGTTGTATAATAGTTTACAGTGCTTATATTTACTGCTATTGCTATTGATGCAAATAATTTAACTTAATTTTTAAGTAAAAGCTTAAACTCAATGTCTCTGTCTGAATTGCTAGTATGACCAAGAGCTAGATTGATTATTCCTTGTCTAACTGTGGTCGCTTAAAGGATAAGCTTGGTATTTTTCAAGTTGAAATTATTTCTTCACAATCATGGTATTAATAGCTTTTTCAATTACCTATGGACCTGTGTATCCATTGGTGCCTTTTAGCTGCAAGAACAGAGAAGGACTTTTTAAATTTTATAAAACAACACTTCAATTTTATGTGGCAAATTAATATATACCATGATTGTGAAGAAATAACTTTGCCTTAAAAAATACTAAACTTAACTTGCAAAGTAACTTGTGAAATATCCCAAAATAACTTGTGAAGTAACAGTAGTCAGCAAAGACAGTCCCAGTTAGTAATCAGCCTCCCATTAAAGGTCCATATGGTTGAATACACAGGGTACAATACTAACAGTGAGAGTGGTAAGAGATCACAGTTGTATAGCTAGTTGTATCATTTCCTTGTATCTCCCACTAAGAGCAGAACCTAAGAGAGTAGCCTGTAACTTTTGTGCTAGGTAAATGTCACAGTTGATCTTGTAACATGAAGAAAAGTGCCTCACGATAGCTTGCTCTGTAAAGGGCCATTCCATGGAATAAAGAATGATTTGATTGATGAATGGTTGGACTGACTGATTTATTTATTGACTTGAGCCTTTGGAAATTATTTATATGCCTAGGTAGCCTTTGACATGGCTTTATACAATCAGATAAGCTGTTGCACTGGCTTATGTGACCATTTGCCCTCAAGCATTGTCACAGTCTGATTAAGCACTTTTTAAACTTTGATGGTTTTCTCTATGACAAATTGAATTGAGGCGGTATTGCCGTTTGGATCCAATTATAAATACAGGTGTTTCTGTCTTTAACATTTTGTTGTTTTATTTTTCAGTCAGGTCAACTTCAGCCACCCCTTATCTAATTTTGGGTTTTGGTTATCTTTTGACACTAATCTGTTTGTTAATAATGTATGCCATGTATTATCTGTTGGTTTCAGAGTCTGACTGGATTTAGACCCTACTGTATGTTTCATTATATATTTTTTTTGTGGTTAAGTTTAATCATTGGTTTCTTTATATGACTATTTTTGCTTTTTCTAAAGGCATTGATTGTGTTAAGTTTGTTCACTTGCTTCTAAAGCTTAAATGTTAATGAATAACTTGATTTAAAGCAGATTATACTTGACGTTAGTTAGGAAGTCAGCAATTGCGTGAATATGGGGAATAATTAACATATGAAATATATATATATATATATATATATATATATATATATATATATATATATATATTCACAATTTACCAGTTAAATCACGTTTCCTTCTGTAGAGGTCGTTAAGCATCTTTCAATAAAATAATTATTTGTTACCTACATTTAACAATTATTTGTTATCTACATGCAGTACCCTTGTTGTAATTCGGTTCGCAGAGGTTCCTCTTTGTAGGCTGCGGTGCCCAAGAAGATGCGCTCTGCTGTCTCTTGGTCGCCTCGCCCCGCCCCTTCGGCAGGCGCTGCTGCTGACTGCTTACCGCAGGCAGAACACTCGGTTTAAGCGAACGTGGTAGTTAAGACAACACACAGCACGAGAGGAGTACGGGCTTAGAAGCTGACAACAGACGGTGGCAACACCATCTACCTGCTGGCCTTCGAATTTTCGGAAAAAAAAATAATCACAAGACGGGACCTCTGTATGAGTTTTTATTAAGGAACTACATCCAAGGTAGGAAAGATACGGATCAGTAGGCACATGGAATCTTTCTGTTTATGCAAGCGCGTTGGTTGCTGAAGCTGAGACCTGCAAGGTGCCGTGGAAAGTGATGTGTCCTTATCCTCGATACATACTCGTGTTCTATAAATTATACAGAGGGAGAGCATGTGGATAGACCGACCCGTGCTGATTCTGTTGTATGTAAAGTAAAATGGGAGATGTGAAAACAAAACCCGATTACCGACTTGAGTGCCGCGAGGTTTTGGGGGAGCGTACGGCTGTACAAAGTTAGCCGCTGCCTTGCTTGCGTTGCGTGCCGACTTACAATATTGTTAGAAAATAAAAGTAGCTTCGTCAGCACACACAACAAAAATGTGTTCATCTTCTCGTTCGCTCGGAGGAAAACCAGTGCAGTAAAACTGCGGTTGCAAGAAATTAAAACTTCGCCCTCACGTTGAGATGAATTGCATGCGCAGTGTTTCTTGTTTATCATTCATCACGAAGACGGGCAGTTTAGGCTAATTGGCGAGTGTTAATTGAAACGTTGTGGGTTTCACATGAGGGTGCCCATGGATGAATTTACACTCAGTTTTGTTTCCTAACTTGCGCCCAGTGCTGCTGGACCCTGAACTGGACAAAACAAAACTGGATAAGATATAAACGCGCGAGGTGAGACTGTTTTTTTTTTTTTTAAATCTGTTAATTGCAACGAGGTGTAGTGATAATTATTTGCTGCACTTTACAGAATCATAGTTACTACAGACTGCATTAATAAGGGGTCTGCGAGAACAGCAATGCAGTGCTTTATCGCATTCTGGAAAAAATGCATGCATGTTCAGTACATGATGTGCTGGCTGCAGGTGTTATTAGTACTGCAACCTCAGAGCGCTGCCTCTATAATGATAGCTCAGCCACATTCAGTGTGGAGTTTGCTAGATCTCTCTATGTCGATTTCCATTCAAATCACAAACACTCGTTTTTTGGCGACTTGAAGTTGGCTCAGTGTTAGTTACTTTGTGTCCAGTGAGGGACTAACTGGTTTCCCTTCCTGACCCAAGTCCTGCCTGTGCCAGATATTATGCTGATAGGCTTTGAACCCAAGTGACCTTTCATTGGAATATGAATATACTGTACAAACACATTGGAATATTGTTTAAACATAACATCCTTTTGAGTTGCCATGCAGAAGGTCCATGAAGTATCATGGATAAATCATGTTTCATTTAAACATAATCACAGTCCAAAGACATGCAGGTTAGGTGCATTGGCAATCCTAAATTGTCACTAGTGTGTACTTGGTGTGTGTGTGTGTGTGTGTGTGTGTGTGTGTGTGTGTTTGCCCTGCGGTGGGCTGACACCCTGCCCGGAATTTGTTCCTGCCTTGTGCCGTAAACTGGCTGGGATTGGCTCCAGCAGACCCCCCTGACCCTGTGTTAGGATATAGTGGGTTGGACAATGACTGCCTGACTATATATCTCCAAATAATGTCCAAGTATTAAATTACAGTTTACACAGGCACATATTCAACAGATAGTGGTCAGGTGACTTGCTTTTTAGAGGTTTGAACTTGTAAAAATGAAACATTTTGTCTACTACACAGCATTGCCAGCATGTTAAACACAGAAGTAATGTAATTAATAATATTTGATTCCAAAATTAGTATTAATGAAATTATCAGTTGAAGCAGAACTGCACCTCATGACATGGCAGAAGGTAGTGTGACTCAATGAAAGTGACTTTTTTTGTGTTTTCACTGTACCAGTTTAGCATCACAGGTGTAGCAAGCTATTGTGTAGTTTGAATAGGCTGCTTGAGGGGTCATGTTTATTTTGTATTTTGGAACTATTGTATGTGTTATCTCAGATATATGCCTGCCCTTCCAATTTAGTCTTGCTTTGACATATGTAACCCATAATAATATGAATGCTTTAAAAGTAAAGCGTGTCTTAAGGAAATGTGAACTTCATAATTAATTTCACATAATGCATAAGTGCACATTAAATTATCATGTTTTATGCAAAGTTGTTTAACTAGTAGAACATGCGACCTTCAGTACTCCAATAAAAGGCAATTGAAAGGGGTGTAGTCCACCACTATAATGATAAATCTGAATATGAATTTTAAACGTATAGGTAATGGGTGACAAAGACAAGGGAGTATTTGACACTGAATATGTGTTTGTGTGGTCTTCAAATAAAAGGGAATGTAAAAGGTACACAGGCATTGTAATGTGGAAGTCCAAAATGAAATAACAATAAAATTCCCAGTGTTAAAGTAACCTTTAAAATGTATATATATAGAAGAGCTGACCCAAATATACACTTCAAGTGTTAAGTTAACACTAATGAATTTGCTATGTAAGTATTTTATGGAAAAAAGAAAAAAGCATGGATTTGACAAAGCAATACAAGAATGTGATGGAATATCATACCAGAAGCTTGAGGTATTGTGTGTTATAATAGATTTAGTCTTGTGAAAAGGGAGTAGTTAAGGATATCACCAAATGTAGTATTTGTTAATACTGTAAAGTAATTTTGATACTGATACATTGAAAGTAACAAAATGGCCAGAAAGTTGTCATGAAAGGCAAAAATTGTACTGAGTTATTCTATAGGTAATTTGAATAAATGTCTAACAACCAAAAATAGTAAAGTTATTAATTTCTTTTACTCAGTGAAAAGTGAAGTCTTCTCTCGGTCTGTCGCTATCACATTCATGAGCTGTAGATGAATTTGGGGTCCACTCTATTCTCTGTTGCTTTTCCAGGGAAAGTGATAATATCTTTTAGTATTTGTGGCGCTGAACATAAAGAAAGAAATATGTTTCCATTTTGGTAACATTATCTTTTGGTTTCCCCCAGAAAAATAATGCCCCCCAGTGAGGACATAGCCAACCAAAGTTGGCCACATAGTGTTCATGTAATAAATATTGATATGGGGCTGTAAAAGCTGTGTTCATAATTGGGCATGAGCAAACAGAGGTTAAAGTATCTGTTTCTATCCATGGAGATTTGCGAGATTGTTTTGTTGTGGTCTTCGTGGGTACTGGGGGTTCAGTCTTACCTGTTGATGCCCCACATTGTCAGCATGTTTCTCTATGGCTCAACATACCAGTGTACATCTTGCTTTGACATGTGGAACAGCATCATTTAGTATTATGGTCTGTCATTAGTCAGCGTTGAATTGTCTTCTCCATTTTGTTTGCTGGCACTCAGTGTGTTAGTTGCTGTTGGTTTTTTTGTGGCATTTCTGTGTCTGCACATTTACAGTATGATGATGTAGTTGATGGTCAGTAGATGGCACTGATTTTCTTCTCGTTGTTTTGTGTGCTTGTTTTGAGCATTGAGTTTCACAGGGAGTGTGTATGATTGTGACCATCAAGACTCGCATAAACAGAGTCACACTGTGGAGGGCGCCATTACTTTGGTTGAGAGGAGAAGGTAGTAAGGATTTGGGTCAGGTAAACAATTGTCTGTGTCACATGAGTGTTTAAGATGATTACTCTGTTTGTGTAGTGCAGGATGTTGTCAGCACCTGTCGTCATGTATCATATCCTGCCCAAGATGTGGCCTAAAGGTATTTTGGAGCAGGTTTTGCCTGCAGCTCTCGCAAAAGAAACCACTCCCAGTCACTCTGCCTAGATTATTGTTGGGGTCTCCAGTTGTCAAAGCTGGTTTTGTGTCCGACCTGCAGCATCCTTACTCAGCTGTACTTGACATACCAACAATGAAGGATGTTGCATGCCTGTCAATGTCATCTGGGGACATGTACATATTAACAAAGGCTTAAATCGCAGTTGGTATTGGACTGCAAGTGTAATTGTGGGATTGTGTGTGTTCAGTCATCTGTACCACTTGTGACAGGTGTGTGTGAGTTAGCACACTGGGACGCTTGGCTGTGGATATCTTGTGAGCTGTGGCATGCTGCTACGTCTCTGCCAGTTATGTGAGGGACTTGAAATGGAATTCGTGTCATAGCAGCAGTGTTCTTGGTTGGCTGTACTTGTGAGTTGCACATTGGCATACATGGCCATGCATATCCAGTAGTGCTGGCTGTGCCTCTGCTTTCGTACCAGACGTGAGAGGCATTTGAGGTCCAATTTCATTCCTGCTGTCTTATGATCGCAAAACCCATGGGCTGAGCTGCATGTTTCTTAAATTAAGCTGGCGAATGAGACCAGGATTAAGTTTCAAAGGCCAGAGTCAGGGACAGACCTTACAATCTTTATATATAATTCACTAAGGCAAGACAACCATGGAAAGCACGCCGGAAGGGGCGTGGATTCACTGAGCCGCCGACAAGTAAGACACCTATGGCGCACGCAGGAAGGAGCCACGCCCACCAACTCCTGGCACCTCCGAGCCACATTGTTCATAGAGGCATGTTTCTCGCGGAGGTGAATCGCCATATGCAGCATGTAAAACGGTTTGCGAGTGGTATCCCATGGGATCCTTAAAACAATCCTTTACAACTGAGGTTAAAACACAATGAAGTAAGCAGTCTTTAAAAACTGAGTTTTCGGTTACGATGCATGACTGGGTGCACCATAGC
This sequence comes from Polypterus senegalus, assembly GCF_016835505.1. Classification (NCBI taxonomy): domain Eukaryota; kingdom Metazoa; phylum Chordata; class Cladistia; order Polypteriformes; family Polypteridae; genus Polypterus; species Polypterus senegalus. The sequence continues at coordinate 190,539,155 of NC_053155.1, forward strand.
AAACTGTTTTACACGCTACATACAGCAATTCGCATCCGTGACAAACATGTGTCTTCTTAGATGCTCCTGCAGGAAGACGGAAATTCTACGTGAGTCACAGGTGCATCTGGACTGTGCAAAGATGACAGCGACTCAAGTGACGAGTTGGAGGTGGGCACATGAGCGATGGCGGTCCGCCAGTTTTCAGTCACGGACGATTGTGTGTTGGTTTGTTCTGTGCATTGTTACAATGTTGCTTTTCTTGCTGATGTATTACATAACCGATTTTTCAAATGTTAATTTTCTCCCTGTGCTTAAAAATCCGGCCTGATTATGCGGCGTATGGTACGCCGCGGGTTGGCTAGTTTTATATATATATTGTAAAATAGATGTGTGTATATATATATATATATATAAAATAGTTCATTCTAGCCTGGAAAGTAACTTAAACCATTTTCATATAGAACCTCAAATATGCGTGTGTTTATTTAGTTATTGACTCCAAACTGCCCCTGTGTAAATAAGTGTGGGTGTGGATCCTGAGTTGGTTTGTCATGTGGTGAGTTCAGCAATGCACTGTATCAGAGCCTATCCCTCTCTTTGTATAACTTTATGGTGGGCTGAAAGCCAGTAAATATTTGGTTCCTGGTTTGTTTCTGATTCTGTTGGTTATTTAGATTTAATTATGTGGGCTTAAATATAAAAGGATGGAGGGACCATATAATGAAAGTGTATACGCGTACAAAATGATAAGACAGAAATCTTAATGGCAAAGTGGCAGTGGAGGAGAGGCAAACTAAGTCTGTGTAATGTGACATTTAGTGAAAATTAGTATTGGGGCACATGGAAAGTTTCCAAGTGTCTGTTTAATATAAGAAAATTTTTTAACAGGCAATGTGCACAAAATACAACAGATTGTCCTGGCATAATTGTAACATGCTATATAGGTATGTTTCTAAGGATAACAAAACATACTGTAAATGTATATCATAATTTTTTCTGAGTGAAGTATTGTTTTCCTCTTTATTTAACTGTGTTTAAGTCGTGTATTAGGAAAAGACATGCTATACTTACTGAAATAACACATTTTGACCCTCAAACAACTTTCTTTCTTTCTTTCTATAGTTGATTGGCAACACTTAAATGTTGATGCTACAGGACACTCGTAAGCCTAGACACTTAGACTCCTCACTCAGACTTTTGAGAGCCACCATCATAGGCTCCTTAATGATCACAGTATTGTCAGTAAAGTCAAGATCAGTGAATCTCTCTTCACCAACAGATACCCCATGACCCTGCCCAACACCCAGTCCATGCAAGCATTGGACAGAGTAGGAACAAGAACACGAACCCAAGAATCAACTGGGAAAAACGCAGAGGTTCTGCCTACACTCTGCACAGCATTCAAAGTACCAGTGTACAGGCCAGCCATGATATCCAGTAACTTTGGGGAGATCCTGTGAAATCAGAGGATGTAGGGCCCTTAGGCCACCCTCATGAAGTCTGTTTGTGGTTGTTTGGTCAGAGACATTCAGACCAGTGGCCTGCTGGAGGTCATTTTGTAGGGCTCTGGCAGTGCTCATCCTGTTCCTCCTTGCCCAAAAGAGGAGATACCGGTCCTGCTGATGGGTTAAGGACCTTTTACAGCCCTGTCCAGCTCTCCTAGAGTAACAGCCAGTCTCCTGGAATCTCCTCTTTGCCCTGGAGACTGTGCTGGGAGAGGCATTAAACCTTCTGGCAATGGCACGTATTGATGTGCCATCCTGGAGAAGTTGGAATACCTGTGCAACCTCTGTAGGGTCCAGGGGCCTGATGTATAACGCTGTGCGTAGAACTCACACTATAACATGGCGTAAGCACAAAAGTGGAAATGTTTATATGCACAAAAAAATCCAGATGCATAAATCTGTGTGAACGCCAACTTCCACATTCTTCCGCTACATAAATCCCATTCAGCGTGAAATGTAATGTCCCGCCCCAACTCCTCCCAGAATTACGCCTCTTTGAATATGCAAATCAATATAAATAGCCCTTAAGCTCAGCCTTCTGTGAAGAGACATATGAGCATGAGGGAAAATAGAAGAATTTCAGCGAATACCAAGTGGAGGCAAGGAAAAACATACTATTTGTTGGTTTAAACAGTGGTATAAACAACAAAAGGAAGTTGATCGAGTGACATAGCGTGTCGGAGAAACTCGAAAGCTCAAGTTCACAAAGTCACACAGTGCCCGAAATAAAAAAGAAGTTGTCAATATCAAAGTCACCGTGAAAAGATAAGTCGTAGCCCACCGTCTGAGTGTCATATGAAAGCTTATTAGGGTACAGTGAAAAAAAAATAGGCACACAGTAGGGAAAAAAGCACTAAATGGCAACTTTAATCTCGAAATTTCCACTTTAAACACATAGTTTATTTTTTCATTAAAGCAGAACATCATAAACTTAATCTTAAAATCGTTTAATTTACAAGTTTCTCAGGTCACATCGTAACTAAAGTAGCACGTTAAATGCTTTGTTTTGTATTTGATCTTTTATGTGCTCTATTTGTGTGAATCACTATATGCTTCTGGGCTTTCTCTTCCTCCGACAGGACACAGAATCCATTACATTCGTAATATTACAACTCTCTAAAATACTGAGATATATACATGATATAATTTTCATGATGATAGGAGTTAAAGCATGTAATAGACGTTAAGCCAACTGTAAGCTTAGAACGCAGATTCTTTAAAACTTTTAATGAACATTGAAATATCTTCATAGTACATGTTTAATTAGTCTATCCATCTATCCTTCCAGTGTCGCACCAGCACCAGCAAGAATACAACGTGAGGCAGGAACAATCCGTGAACAGAGCGCTAGCTCCTTGCTAGCGCTGCGGCACCGTGTCCTCACATGTTTAACTATTAACAATATAGATTATTTAAATGAAGTTAAAGTTTTATCTGTTTCTGAACCACGAGGTCTGTACAGGAAAGGCTTTGAAGCATTTGCCATGTGAGAGCAGCTCAGTAGACCACATGGCTGAGGCAGTGTGTGCTTAATGCTGTATACCGATAATACTCTTTCCAATCAGCTGCTGTAGATCTGTGATTCCCCACTCAGATATAGTGATATAAATACTCCGAGTGGTGCAGTAAGAGTAATATGGAAAAAGATAATCCACTGTGGCAACCCCTAACGGGAGCAGCTGAAAGAAGAAAAAGAAGGTGCAGCGAGAGTAACAACACTAAAGCGGCTATGGTATTTGGAATATTTTGGCTGTTCCCTGGACCATTATATTGTTACAGGTTAATTACAATCAGATGCCTTAAACTAATAAACAATATGCAATTAGTTTCAGTGTCAGGGATGTGGATGTAAAAAAGAAAAGGTAACCACACAGGAACAGTAGCACTGCTTTGACGCTGGGTGCCACCAGTCTGCAAAACCGAGTGGAGAACTTGCGTATGCCAGGGTTGGAGCTACTGTGAAAATGTGCGTGGCTTTACAGCAAGTTTAGGTTTTATACATCGCGATTTCAGCGTGGAAACGTTCGCACGCAACATTTTTGTGCGTACGCACTGTTTATACATGGGGCCCCAAGAATCGCCTCATGCTGCCAGTAGTGACATTGACCGTAACTAAATGCAAAACTAGTGAAAAAACAGTAAAGAAAAGATGAGGAGGGAAAAATGTCAGTGGCCTCCACCTGTTAAACCATTTCTGTTTTGGGGGTCATCTCATTATAGATAGATAGATAGATAGATACTTTTTTAATCCCCAAGGGGAAATTCACATTATTGCCCCTCTAGTGCACCAGTGTTAATTTCATTAACTCCAAAGCAGCTGAAACTGATTAACAACCCCTTCTACTACTTAACTGACCAGATAAATATCCCAGAAGTATGTATATATAGTGACCAGTAGGGGGTATTGCAGCACCCCAAACCTCAGACACGACCAGCACAGCATAAGTCTCGGGTTCAAATACGAATTTTATTACAAAAAATACCTTACAAAAGGCTTTGAAACTAAAAACGATCACTAATCTTTTTCTTTTTTGTGTCTCTTCTACTCCTCCAGGCAAACCTTGTCCATATTTCACCCGACTCAAACTCACCTGGATGAGGTGAAGTGGTTTATTTTATGTTGGATCCGGGTATACTTCTGGTTTCATAGCACTGAATGATGGACTCAATTTTGGGTCTTGCAGAAGCACTACGAAACAGGGAGTTCTTCTCCTTACAGCACCCTCTGGTGGCACCAAAAAACCCCTATAGGGTTGTTTCTCAGGACAAGTCCATGTGGGTGTCCATACTGGGGCCATGGCAGAGTAGCACTGCCATCTAATGTACTGGGGAAGGAATTGCTCTTGACAGACAACTTCACCCGGTCTAGCCATTAATCTTCCAGCCTGACTGGGATAATAATCAAGCACCATGCCGGCCGGGTTATGCCTCTATATATAGTATCTGTCCATTATGGCTTCCCATCCAGGCCACAGATATAGGATTACATGCCTTGCACATGGATTTTGAAAGTCCGAATTAAATACAGTGGCATAGCTATTTGCATTAAGAATGCCAAGCTTACAACATACTAGATACAATATATAGGCATATTCCCATTGGTATAAATGAGCCAGAGTAGTGTGTCTTTACATAATATACTTTAATCATCCTTACTATAATATTGTTAAAGCATTTATTATTTATGCCTTTTCCGCTATTAAGTTTAAAAATAGACTTTTGTGATTTCTAGTGAGAAAAAAACCCTATTAACTTTTGTGAACTTTTGTCTCAGCATTTCTCCTGGTGTGCTATTGTATGGTGTATCAGCCATTAACAGCTTGTGCCTGACTTTCCAGAGCCTGGAGTAACATAGTCAGCATTATTTCAGACACTTTACTGCCTAATGAGGTGGCCTACTATTTAAGCCAATGAAGTTTAGGTAAACGTTTCAAGTGTCACAATCCATCACTGGATTATATATGTTTGAATGACCCCAAAAAAGTTGTGTAACTTTATTTTTTTCAGTTCTGTAGTATCTATAAATTGCCTTGGAATGCAGTCTATTGGGAATAAAGAAGATTTTGTACTTTTCCAAAACTTTTTTTATCGTTGTTTCAAGTATGCATGATGCCAGATCTTAAAAAATAAGATGAGGATTAAAAAATATTTTTTAAATACAGAAGCACATTGGAATTGCTATTGGGGACAAGGCTGACAGCTGTTAGGAGATCGATTCATATTATAACTTAGCAATCATAATTAATTTTTATGTGATGGCTTATTATCAGATATCATTTATCTACTGCATTACACTAAACAATCAAGCAGCTGTTATTTGGCATTCAACAATACCTAGAGTAGGTAGCATTTGTGCAGCTTTGAAGGAATGTAAAACACAGCCCACATACTCACATTGGCTTATTTAAAAAACTAACTACATAAATGATCTAATGCAAGTATCAATTAAAGCTGTGAGTGGCTGTGAATGAAAGCTACTTAGTGCTCATCTTTTCCTTTATTTTGCATGTGAGTATAGTCTATCTGTGGGATGTGTATGTAAGTGCACTTATGTACATGGTTCATTTTAAAAAGATATTTTATGTTGCAGTTTAAATTAATTTCCTTATTGGTTTTTTTTTTTTTTTTGAAGAAATAAACAACATTCAGCATACATAAAGATTTTAAATATACAGTACCATAAAGAGTTACATATTACCACTTAAATAAAAGTAATGTAACAGGTGCTAATAAAAAAACTACTTTTAGAAAAAAACTCAAAGATAGAAATGTGTAGATCTAAATCTCCTTGTTCACCTGATAATGTTGCAAATTAAGTTTTTATCTACGAAATACAATGTATGAATTGAAAGAGGACAAGCCCATAAGCAAAAAGATAAAAGGATTCTTGTTTTCACTATGTGACAGTTGGCAGGAAGGGCAGGTGCTACAAGTGGAGAAGATCCAGAATGTAATACATTGCCTTGAAAACTAAGAGTGGTGGGGAAATCCTTATCCTCCAGAAGCTGTTCATTTCTGACAGATTTTTTTTTAAATGCCCTTATTGTCAGAGTTTTATGATGTGTCACCAGTTGCCGGTATTCATTGCATCTTTGTCCGTTAAACATTAAAAGGTTGGAGCACAGTTAATGTTTCATTGTTTGAGATCAACAACAGTCACACTCCTTTATGTAGGGCTGGATTAACACCATATGGGCAAGTGCCAATGGCACTATGATATTGAAGGCACTGGCACCAAAAAATATAAGCTTGAAATACAGTGATTGCTCTTCACAGCAATGTTTATGGTCATGCCTGCTAATCTTCATTCACAGGTGGGATCACACACACAAAGAAATTAACCAGAGCCTTCACAAAAAATAAACACTACCTAAACACATTAAGTTTCCACCAATGTGATGATTTGCTTGGCACCTGTGTACAACCTATAGTGATGCCAGTTAAGAAAACAATATGGACAGATGTTAGATTAATTGGTGTGCTTAAAGAAAAAAAGTCTAAAAAGTGTCAAAACTACAAAATGTGCCTGAAATTGTCAGATTTGTTTCTTGGAAAAGATGAATGCTCACAAACATCAAGATTTAGTGTCGACAGAGAAGAAGGTAAAATTAACTATGGATATGTTAGGTCTGATGGGAAAGCTGATGTTATAGTAATTTAATCAGGAACAACACAACTACCCAGATCTGGGACAGAAGCAAGTGGCTAATGTGGATGGAACAAATACCTTACATTATTACAGTATTTCTATAGCCCATGCATTATGTCTACCAGTAATTAAGCAAATAAGAGAAGTGGCTGTTTAGCAAGGATATTTATTTTATAGAAAAGCCATTATGGTTTTTGCCTATTTTTATATTTCTTGTTATGTATTTTGTACAGGTTTGTATATTATTCTGCTCTTGTATAAACACTTAAGATTTTTTGTCTTGTCCCTATTTCTTTTTGTTCATTTAGATCAGATTTTAGATTTGTTTATATTTTATTACTTAGATTTATCCACCTTAATAAAAAAAAAAAATCTGTGTTTCTGCCTGATTGCTATGTCTTTGTTATATGCCATTTGATATGGGATTCGTAAAGACAGTGATAATGTTTATGATGTGCCATCTGTTGAAATGACCATTACAATGCATTTTTTTACTACCTGCATTACAAAATAATTTCCAATAAATGATGTACTGCAAGTGTAAATGCTAAGGTGTTCATTGATTACTTAGGCTTCAATCTATCCTAGATGGGAAGCACAGCTAGTTACATTTAATTAATTACAACAGATTTGCCTAGGTATTATTTTGCTTTTTTGCGTATTTTTTTTTCTATCTTTGGGCACGAGGACACTAGGACTCTGCAAAAACCACCACACACAAAAGGTTAAATGCTTGTTATCCAACTGTGCTCACATGTTTGTGTTGTAACAGTCTCTTAATTGTTGATATCATATAAGGAATGCCTTATCCATGAGTCTTTTTTTAAATTAAAAACAGTCATTTGGCCCATGCCTTGGTTCCCCTATGGTACAGAAATGCAGAGTCCTGCAAAATAAATTGTAAATTACTGTAGTTTCAAGTCTTCCAGGTACAGTGCTGATATTTGCTTATCAAAATAAACAGTTTATTGAACTTAAAAGTTTGTGTATGAACTAAAGCGGAACATATTAGTTCTATAACATTTCTTTAAGCCGTTACGGTGTCTTGGGCTAAATGTAAAAAAAATACCAGTATTTGAAGAATAAAATAACTAACATTATATTCTAAAACCTGCTTAACTTAATTTAACAATTCCGGTTGGCTAAGCATCAACTTGACAGCATTGAGTGCAAGGTAGGTAACAGTTCTGGACAGGGTGCCAGTCGATCACTATTGTAAATACTTTATTTGAATTTTAACCTATGATATGTCGGTTTAGTGTGATGGGCATGTTTCAAATATAAGGCTGCTACAACTCAACTTCATTTCTGCACTCTTTGTCTCTATGAGTTCTCACTCTTATGTGAAGCTTTATAAACTCTGTTTTGTGTTCACTTGTGAGTTCAACTATAAGAGTTAATTCATGTAGATTTTCCAAGAACATTTAAACTGTTTCTTCAGCAACCATGGGGAGCTCAACTAGTAAATTAAAGAACATATTTCAGACTGAACACCAAAAACTGAATCAGTGATTATAATGTGCTTTAAACAGAATACATTGCTTGTATGTCCTCTTGTTTATTAGCTTTATTTGTGTGCACACAGTAACGCAGTGCTGTATAATCCTATAAAAAGCATTATGAACTCACAGAATCATGCCATGGAACATGCTGATCTGGTTAAAAAAAATAGCTGAGCTGCCTGTCCGTTTTATATTATAAATATTCATTTTTTCATTTGTGTTAAGCTAGAATTCTGGTAGTTTTTTGTTGTTACTCATATCTTGTTTTGGATTTGTGATTATTTATGTATGTATAGATTTATTTATGTATGTATGTTTTAATTAAAATAAATAAGCTCCAAGATAAACTCAGACGTTTAATGAAGCAGTTGTTGTAGGTGTAAATTATTGTAAATTGTAGGTGTAAAGTAGTTTGGTCTGCATTACAAATAGCAATCACACTGTCACTTCTAATCAGTAGCAAGAACTGAAGTGATTCAATGGTTTTAATTGTTGTAGATCACTTGTTTCTGTTTATCTGTCTGCAGAGTGAAATACTGTTTGCAGATCAATAAGACTGAATAGGGACTCTTGTCAATACTAGGGACTCTCTCTTGTCAGTGCATCAAACCAAGACTTTTACAATCAGCTGGATACATTGTAAGGATGTGTTGCTGCTTATTGTATGCAGCACTTATTATTATCAAAGAAAGCTTCTGTCATAAGATACTGACATCACACAAAAATAACATATACTTCATATTTAGTTTAAATGATAAGATATACTTTCTCCATCAGTCCAATCTTTGAGACTTATTGGGAGCTAGAACCTATGCTCATAGCAATGGGAGGAGTGCTGTAACCCAGCTCGAGTAAAACACATTCACATAGAGTGCATGTGTATTTATTTGTACAGTTTTAGTTATAGTCTTTAATCACAATAGAGACATATCATTGAGAGGACACTTCACTGTCTGGAAAGAAAAAAAGCATCCAGATGTGGGTAAACTTATAAACGCCCATCCTGGTCAGAAATTAAAAGTAGGGCTTCTTCTGTAGCTTCTTGTTGGCAGCCATTGTGCAGTTTATTAACATAAACTGTGCAGCCACTTTCTTCTTCATTTGTCTTAAGTATTATTTTTTAGCAATAGCCAAAACAAAAATGAAAAGAGTGTTTACAGTTAAAAAATAGTTCCAATAGCTGAAACCAAAAGTTAAACCCATATTCAAAATTGTACCATTCTTTTCCAGTTTTAACAGCACATCTGACATATTTTATTTTTGAAATGTACTGTGTAACAAAAAAAAGTAAAAAAATATTTAATACATGTAGTGTTTGATGAATGTTTTATTTTTACAGAAGGGAAATCAAAAACCTTGCATTTTCATATGTCAAGTGGTAGCTGTGTAAATGTATCACTCTATAGATGTACTTTACAGAGGTTAATTTTTTAAATAGCATTAGCCTATCCCAGCATTAAGAATGGTCCACAAAGATTTAAGAAGTTTTCTGATGCAAAAATATATTGTTTTTTCTCATTGCAAAATTTTAAGATTTTTTTTTTTTTTCACAGCCAAACTGCATAAAATTTGTCAGTGTGCTTACAATAAAATTCATACTTGTAGGTATCCTCAGAACAGAGACATACAATGCAATACCAACAAAAGACACACAAAAATATAGAACAGAATACACAATATGCCACATGTATGATACCAAAAAGTAAACACACTCTTGAAAGTTTTTACAATTTATTGTTAATCCAATTTGAATGAAAGTGTTTTTGTCTTTTTTGACACTGATCAACTGATAAAAATTATTTCATGTCAAAGTGAAAGCACCTCTGCAAAGTAGTCTAAATGAATTACAAATATAAAACATAAAAAATGCTTTTTTTAAGCATTCACTGTCATCAAATCAGTATTTAGTTGATATACCATATTATCAATTATATACAATATGTAAATATGCAACACCACATAGTGCCTGTGCAGGAAGGCTGAGGTATTAAATAAGCCTGTTTCCCTTTATAAGGCAGTGTGTGTTATACTGTATATGCTATGAATAGAAGGCATCTGGGTTCAGGTAACATTCTGTACCACCTTCACTGTTTTTTGTAGTGCTTTACAAACTTGAGCTGTAGCAGGATATTATGCAGCCAGGAAAGATGGACTTAACTGTGTACTTCTAGAAGTCAGTACCAATGGAGAAATACAAGCTTTCTTCACAAGTCCAAGGAGGTAGATGTATTAGTGAAAATGTCTTGGCAATGTCTGAAATGTATTGTGTCTGCCTCAATTAATGTGTGATGGTCACTCCAAGAAATTTAAAGCTGATGACTCTTAATCTTCCTCCAGTGTAGATGGGGGTGTTTTCTTTATAGGTCCTTTATTGAATACTTTGTTACATTTGCTTTTATCTGCTGGTTTGGTGACCTCAGCAATAAGAATATAAATTCTCTTAACAACATTCTAAGAATTTGCAGTAATTAGTTCACAGCAGATCTATATCACTGAAATGTATTGCAAACAGGTTAAAAAGAAAGCCAATTTAATTCTTTCAGGTAGTAGACATCTCATTTGCTCTAAATTCCAACTGTTGCCATCAAGCTGCAAATTTAGGTTTCCTAAGGTAAAGCGCAACAGGTTTAAGAATTCTTTTATTCTTACAGCTATAAGCATTTTAAATTCTTTTACGTGTAGGGATGTTGCTAAATGTTAAGTTCTGCATTATTATTGTGTATACTGTTAAAAGTAATTATTCTTCTTTGTATTGACCTTGAGTGTGTCTTTATGCAATAAAATTGGTGGTCCAATGTTATGTCTTAACTTATCTATTGGATCTCTGTAACAAAGTCTTCTGTTTTTGTACTTTCCTGCTGCAAACAAATTTCCCTATGGGATAATAAAGTCTACTGAACCTACCTATCCCACAACTCCTATGTAAGCTTTTCTTGACAGCTTAATGAGACCACTAATTGTAGGCCTTCCTGTCTTCCATCGTATCCATTTCTTCTAGTTGTTTGACACCTTTTAGTTTCAGGGTCCTGACTGCTTCACCCACACCACAGACATCACTTACCTGCATGCACAGTCTTTCCTTATAGTAATGGTTTCATTGCCATCATACATGTCTTTAAATAGATGACTGGTTCTTGATCATCCCTCACCAGACTTGGCAGAGTTGGTGTGTTAGCCTCAATGCTTTCTCTTTTGGAAGCATCTTTTAACATCGGGTCAGAGTCACAGTGGGTACTATAATGAGAGTGTTAATTTTCTTCATACCTTGGCTTTGTACCAGTCCAGTACAAAAGTTATGTTGACAGCTGTGTTTGTGCTGGATCCTGCTCCAGAACCCAGCTTCAGGAATTCATTAACCATTTTGAAAGTTTATAGTCCATTACCATTCCTTGACATCACTATCCTTGATATCATTTATCAGTTTTTCAGGACTTCCATCCATCCATTTTCCAACCTGCTGAATCCTAACACAGGGGTCTGCTGGAGCCAATCCCACCGCAGGACACACACAAACACACCCACACACCAAGCACACACTAGGACCAATTTAGAATCGCCAATCCACCTAACTTGTATGTCGTTGGACTGTGGGAGGAAACCGGAGCGCCCGGAGAAAACCCACACAGACATGGGGAGAACATGCAAACTCCACGCAGGGAGGACCCGGGAAGTGAACCCGGGTCTCCTAACTGCAAGGCAGCAGCACTACCACTGCGCCACCGTGCCGCCCTTTTCAGGACTTTCAATCTTTAATTTTTATGTGCCAACTGACCCACTCAGGTTGGTCTTGAAGTCTTTCTATCTGTGGCACACCAAAAACATTCTTCCTATTTGTCAGTTCCTCAGACTCTGCTGTCTCTGCTAAGTTAACTGTAATAACAGAGAATTCAGAATGAAGATTTCATCCTGGAGAGAGAAAAAAATTCCCATTTTGTGACTGAAGATGTTTTACCTAAAAACCATAATGGTTGCTCTTTGTTACAAGTTTTGTTCAGCTGAACTATAGTGAATAGTAATTGAACTTCTTTTTTCATCAACCTGAACTTTTCTCAGAAACATTTCATACAGAGCAATACTGTTAAAATCTCTTTCAGTTTATCATCCTATTTATTTTGTCTCTGTTTATACATTTTTTCTTTTTACTTTATCTCTATATATCTCTATATAACTCTCATTTAGAATGTGAAATGTAGTTAGAATGACTACTCTGTTGATAATTCAAACTCCAAAAAGGATTATTTATCCCAGGAGAACTGGACATGGTATAGATAAGCACCCATGACAAGATAATGTATGTTGCACATCGTCTTGTGATCAAAGATTCTGGGACATGCTGTCCATCATCAGAGTTGTTAGTTAATTACCTGTGTATTGCATCATAAGGTCCAGAACCCCACATGGTATTTTTGGCATAAAGGATGGTTGAGAGAGAGACTCCATCCAGCTAAACCTGAGAGACATTGTCCATGCAGCATCATGACTTCACAGTCAAGATAAGCCACTTGAAAAACAACTTCCATCTCTCCTGTTCTCTCTGACTCTCTCCCTCAGGAAGCTCCTAAGTTGAATACGGAGTAGTGAAAAGCTGCATAGGCATCACTCATAATCAGTACTTAAGTGTGAGTGTGATTGTACTCTATGTGTATATATGTGTGTGATAAGCTTAGGGTGTGCAAGAGTAGTCCCACTTATCTCATGATAATATGGGCAGGATTTACCTCTCATATTGTGGACGGTGTCTTGTAACAGTAATAGCAACAACAATATGAGATGTAAATAGTCATCAATGATACAGACATATTTGATTCCTCAGCAAAACTAGGGGACACTAGTCAAAATCTTATTTACTGCATTTCTCCTCAAATATATACTGTAGGTGAAATAAAGAGATAGCTTGCAAATTTCAGGGTTTGTGCTTCGTATGTGACAGAGGGGAATTCCCCCCAAATATAACAACAAATGGGGAAGATTTTGTTTGTTTGAGGGGGTTTCAGCATATGATTATAAAGAATGATGTAATCATTATGAGCTACCTGATTTTTCTTAAATGTGCATATAAAAAATGTGCCCACTAACATTTTCTCTCCAGTAACTGAAAAATAAGTACAGTTTTGAATCAATATTAAAAAATTTAAATTTAATCCTTATATCTTTGCCAAATGTGTTACTAGGTATCAAGATAGTATTTTTATTTACACTGACTTTTCTACCAATACACTTTTCAAACCAGGTTTGTCAAAGAACCACTTTGTTGGGTTTGTGGCATTTGATGTTGTCAGACTTGTTTGCATCATTATATCAAGAAGACATTAGCTGGTTAACAAAACTTTTGATATGTAATATTTAATGGATAAGTCAAGTTAGTTCAAGTATCAATTGTCACCAACTACTGATGCTTTAATTTTTTTTAAATTTCTCTCTCCTGTTTTAGATCTGTCCCAACTTTAAAGACTAACTTTGTGAAACCAAACATCAGTTTACGATTATTATTATTTCAAAATACTTATAAAACCGCCTTTGTTCTGGTATTTTCAGGCAACCTTACATAATTGACCTGATTTTCATATTGATTAGCCTGTATACTAATCTAGAATTAGCCATTGAATTGGACTGTAAATGCAGTAATTACTTATAACTGGAGCTTGTGTTGTATGCTTTCACATTTGTTTCATTTTAGTTGTTTTACTAATAAATATTACTTTGTCTTCATAAATATTGGGAATGCTGCGGTGGGCTGGTGCCCTGCCTGGGGTTTGTTTCCTGCCTTGCACCCTGTGTTGGCTGGGATTGGCTCCAGCAGACCCCATGACCCTATAGTTAGGATATAGTGGATTGGATAATGGATGGATGGATGGAAATATAGTAAATGACAGAAGTTCAGTGATGCTGATTTATTTTCAGCAATTAATTGTGAAATTCTAGTAGCCCTACTAACTGTGCATCTTTGCCATTATGCTCTTCCTTTAACACCTTACATGATGCATCACTGGAGTGATTTCCTCATACTTCAGTGCCTTGTGAGTGGCCAACATGGGAATTTAAAAAACATTTCATTTTGGATTGAACATTTGGAGCAGTTCATATTTTAACCGTTGTAGAAGGATGTATGAGGGTGATGACACATCCAAGGTTGGCTCCTGTTTCATGCCAAATGCAGCTGGATTTGTCACTGGCACCCAGCAACCCTGAAATGGGTAAGTCAGTTAAAAAATGGATGGATAGTTGGATGGAAAAATCTAGCCACTTTAATAACAATTGGAGGAAGAGTGCAAAAGTCTTTCTTTCATTATCAGGGCTATGCATGATGCTTTATTAAAGAGCTAATAATTATGCCATCATTTCAGCTCACTTAAATACATGACACTTCAAGGTAAAGTGATCATAACCAACAGCTAAATGGATAAATCATGTATTTTTATTTCTTAGATAATTTCATAATGAAATAAAAATAGCAATAATGAAAGGGTTTTTTTGCCAAGAAATTGCAGTGAGAGATTCCCGCTTTGTTAACTCAATGAAATAATTTATATAATTTAAATAATTTATTTTATTTCTATTTATGTTATTTATGTTAATTGTATTTTTGTTTTCTTTTATTGTAAAGCACTTTGGCCTCAGCATTCCTATTTTGTTTTAAATGTACTATATAAATAAAATGACATTGACATGTATGTATTGTGTGTGTGTGTGTGTGTGTGTGTGTGTGTGTGTGTATATATATATATATATATATATATATATATATATATATATATATATACTAGCAAAATGCCCACGCTTTGCAGCGGCAAAGTACTGCATTAAAATTTTTATTAAGAAGAAAATTAACCCTTTTTAAACTGAGGGAAAATATACCAATAATTATTTGTTAAGGATCTCTTTGTATACCACATTGTCAGTTCGGCCCTCCGGTTGTAATATGACCAAGCTGTGCGCTGAGCTTACTCTTGAGCATGCAACGTACTGTTGGCCATGTGAAAAGCAATCTTGTCTCAAATCTCACAGCTTGGATTGCTGCTGTCATAATCGGTTTCAGTTTCATGGTTTGTTTCAATTACGACAGTATTTGCAGGACTTGTGTTGAAGTGACATTCGGCATCTGTCAAGCGTTGTAAGCACACAACCGGTTTCATCGATAACTTCACATCCAGCTTTTGAGAGTTTAAACATTCATAAACATCAAAGTGTCCACTACTGAAATCGTCACCTGTGAATCTAAGATGTTTAAGAGGCATTGGCAGTTGTCGAAAGGTGTATAATATTTGGCCATTTTGGTACACTTGAAAGCGACAACCGAACAATTCATCGGCAGCCATCAACTCACATGCAGAACCATAGGTGAAGGGCTTAAGCATTTCACTCTTATAGTGCTCCTGTGTAGTATAATTATCCCCTGTACCATCATCAGTCCACACCGTGAACCTGTCCCAGTCATTCAATACATAAGACACAATGTTCCTCTGGATATCAAGAGTGAGCCTGATATGGCCGTGCAATATGTAACAAAGAGAATGGAAAAGGTAGGTGCCATCTCCGCGCATGGAAACCACTCGGTAAGTGACAGTTCTTTGATCGACGATGGTATGGTTGGAATGATAAAGGAAATGGGTACCTGAACAATGTAAAGTAAGTCTAAAATACATACACAATAACTGCAATCGTAAAAAACGAACAATAAAACAGTGGAGAATCCGTGGATTAAATAAAAAGGCTGTAGTTATCAGCAGGGAGACGTGATTCCCGTGGCGAACCAAGGAAGGGAATGTAGAGACCAGCGTGACGGACAGCCTTATATAGGCAGACAGCCAACAATGTGGGAGGCGTTGGGATAGGGGACCCAACGCCGCCTCACATGGTGACTGAACTGCAGGCTATGGACATACAGTGGGTTGAAAAACTATTTGCCCCCTTCCTGATTTCTTATTCTTTTGCATGTTTGTCACACAAAATGTTTCTGATCATCAAACACATTTAACCATTAGTCAAATATAACACAAGTAAACACAAAATGCAGTTTTTAAATGATGGTTTTTATTATTTAGGGAGAAAAAAAATCCAAACCAATATGGCCCTGTGTGAAAAAGTAATTGCCCCCTGAACCTAATAACTGGTTGGGCCACCCTTAGCAGCAATAACTGCAATCAAGCGTTTGCGATAACTTGCAATGAGTCTTTTACAGCGCTCTGGAGGAATTTTGGCCCACTCATCTTTACAGAATTGTTGTAATTCAGCTTTATTTGAGGGTTTTCTAGCATGAACCGCCTTTTTAAGGTCATGCCATAGCATCTCAATTGGATTCAGGTCAGGACTTTGACTAGGCCACTCCAAAGTCTTCATTTTGTTTTTCTTCAGCCATTCAGAGGTGGATTTGCTGGTGTTTTGGGGTCATTGTCCTGTGGCAGCACCCAAGATCGCTTCAGCTTGAGTCGACGAACAGATGGCTGGACATTCTCCTTCAGGATATTTTGGTAGACAGTAGAATTCATGGTTCCATCTATCGCAGCAAGCCTTCCAGGTCCTGAAGCAGCAAAACAACCCTAGACCATCACACTACCACCACCATATTTTACTGTTGGTATGATGTTCTTTTTCTGAAATGCTGTGTTCCTTTTACGCCAGATGTAACGAGACATTTGCCTTCCAAAAAGTTCAACTTTTGTCTCATCAGTCCACAAGGTATTTTCCCAAAAGTCTTGGCAATCATTGAGATATGTTTCTTAGCAAAATTGAGACGAGCCCTAATGTTCTTTTTGCTTAACAGTGGTTTGCATCTTGGAAATCTGCCATGCAGGCCGTTTTTGCCCAGTCTCTTTCTTATGGTCATGAACACTGACCTTAATTGAGGCAAGTGAGGCCTGCAGTTCTTTAGACGTTGTCCTGGGGTCTTTTGTGACCTCTTGGATGAGTCGCTCTTGGGGTAATTTTGGTCGGCCTGCCATTCCTGGGAAGGTTCACCACTGTTCCAAGTTTTTGTCATTTGTGGATAATGGCTCTCACTGTGGTTCACTGGAGTCCCAAAGCTTTAGAAATGGCTTTATAACCTTTACCAGACTGATAGATCTTAATTACTTCTGTTCTCATTTGTTCTTGAATTTCTTTGGATCTTGGCAAGATGTCTAGCTTTTGAGGTGCTTTTGGTCTACTTCTCTGAGTCAGGCAGCTCCTATTTAAGTGATTTCTTGATTGAAACAGGTGTGGCAGTAATCCGGCCTGGGGGTGGCTACGGAAATTGAACTCAGGTGTGATACCCCACAGTTAGGTTATTTTTTAACAAGGGGGCAATTACTTTTTCACACAGACCCATGTAGGTTTGGATTTTTTTTCTCCCTAAATTATAAAAACCATCATTTAAAAACTACATTTTGTGTTTACTTGTGTTATATTTGACTAATGGTTAAATGTGTTTGATGATCAGAAACATTTTGTGTGACAAACATGCAAAAGAATAAGAAGTCAGGAAGGGGGCAAATAGTTTTTCACACCACTGTATATACCCCGATCTACATACTCTCAAATAGACTAGCCACACGCCGTGGCACAATTGGAGAGGCTTCGCCTCTAGCGCCGTCATCTGAGGTTCAATTCCCAAGAGGGGATGTACGTGCGTTTCCTGATTCATTTTAATCTCGCATCTCCTTGGTTTGGGACGTATGAAAAAATATGCGGTTAATGCAGAATCACATTACGTTATTTTTAAAATCTTTCCTTTTCTTAGCACAAGCTCAGCTGAGAAGCTTCGATGCATGTACTCCATAACAAAAAATAATGCATTTAATCACACTTTCAATTCCAAGAAAAGGGGAACTTTTGTCAATGCATGATTTCTAGGGATGCACCGAAATTAAATTCTTGGCCGAAGCCGAATAATAATGAAATGCTTGGCCGAAGGCCGAATACCGAACCCGGTTTTTCGTATTTTTTTCCATTTATTTTGCCAATTTTTTCACCATTACAATAATTAAATAGTAAAAATTTGCTTTTTACTATTTTGTGTTGCTTTTCAGAGAAATAAATCAAATAACAAAAATACAATTTCAAAATATTTATTTAACACTGAACATTTTTTTTAACATTCCAGCAGATATTATACAAACAAAGCACAATATAACTTAAAATAAATAAATTAGTAAAATAAAAAAATATTTTTATTTGGCCATCTTTGAAGCCCCCCTTCTTGAATAGCCTATGTTAGGCCTATAACTGACTGCTGAAAGAATGTAACTCTGTATGTCTACAACAACAAATGTACATTGAATAGTGCAAAAATGTGGATGAACCCACAACAAATGAATAACTGTCCTAGACATAAGCCTACTTAGCCTACTTCTTCAGGAAAAGTGGCAGGTTCTTCTTTATGAAAAGTAGCTTCTCTGCTTTCTCACATAAAAGTCGGTTCCTCTTCTCATCGATGACATGAGATGCAGCACTAAACAGTCTCTCGCTGTCGGTGCTTGTGCATGGAGCAGACAAGTACCTGCAGAATAGTTGAAATTTTATTGCAGTTTTCTGACAGTTGCTCATTTCAAAACGAACAATGTCTTCAAGATAATGAAATGGTTGAAACCCAGTGTAGGCCTACTATTTTACTATACTGAAAATATTTAAATTTTTACAAAATACATAATATAAAATAAAGGTAGTAACACTTTACAATGTTTCCTTTTGTTTCCATTATTGCATTAACTAACAATGAGCAATACATTTGTTATGGTATTTATTAACTTCTTCGTTAATGTAAGATAATAAAAAATATTTAGTTCATGTTAGTATAAGTGCATTAACAATTTTAACAAATAGGCCTACCACTTTTGATACTTTTTAATTCAAAAATTAAAAATGTGATACTTAGTTTTAATACTGTATTAGTAAATGTTAACATTAAGATTAATAAATGCTTTTAATAAGGGTTTTTCATTGTTAGTTAATGTTAAAAATAGAAACTACATATAAAGTGTTACCATAATCCAAAAATATAAATAAAATCTTAAATTAATTTCCCATAGAAGTAGCCTACCTGCGTGCCATCTGCGCCAGGTCGGGAAAGCGGCCTTGATTGGTCCTCCAAAATTCGAGAGGGTTATTGCTCCTGGGGATGGGGACTTCTGAGAGATAACCATCTAACTGTTGAGCGGTTGAGCTTGTCCTCTGTCTTGCAAATGGGTTATTCTCTTGGAGGATCTCATCGAACATGTCAGACAGCTAGACTGTGCTCGGCTCATCTGTAGTATGAGCCCGTTTACTCTCTGCGCTGTTTTCATCTCCTGTGCTGTGCATCACCTGACCGTCTCCATCACCTAGCGGCTTTTCCAAATCCAACTCGGCCTGGATCATTTCTCGTGTGCGCAGCTTTTTCACCACATCCAAGTAATGATCTTTATATCGTGGATCAAGCACAGTCGCGATGCAGTACAGGGGTTCTGAGTCCGCCTGACTAAATCGTGTGCTGACAGCTTCCAAGAGTGCACTTTTAGTTGTTTTAACTCCGTGGTCTGTTTCAGCCTCTTTGTTTAAAAGACGCTTTAGTGCTGCAAGTAAAGGTATGACATCTGCCACAGATGCATCAGATGAGCTTCTCTTTTGTTATCTGCTCAAAGGGGGCGAGAAGAGAGAGAACTTTCTCGATTAACACCCACTGGTATGCGGTGAATGTCGCGGGCAGGTCATGATCTGCTATGTATGTAGCCAAGACTTACTTTTGCGCAAAAAGGCTTTCCAGCATATAATATGTACTGTTCCACCTTGTGCTCACATCTTGTTGGAAACGTTTTTGTGACGTTCCGAACTGTTCTTGGATAGATTGTAGGCGCGCATAGGCAAGCGGTGAATGTTTAAAATGGCCAACAATTTTCCTGCCTATCGCTATCACATCTGCTATACTGCGCTGACTCAACAATCCCTCGTTGACTGCCAGTTGAATTGTGTGTGCCATACACCGTATGCCTTTCAGATCACTATCTTCCATGGCTTTAGCCATATTTCTTTTGTTGTCACTGACTACCGCATGCACTTTAGATCGGTCGATATGCCAAGTGTCAAACATGTTGGCGAACGCCTCGGATATGGCTACAGCTGTATGGGACCCTCTAAACTCTTGTGAGTGAAGCACAATGTTTTGTAGCTTGAAATCTGTGTCGATCCACTGCGCAGTTAAACTCAGCATACTGGTGGGGCTCACATCCGAGCTCCAAATATCAGTCGTGAAGCTGAGGGCTGCAATATCTGTAGCCAAGAGCTCATGGACGTGAGTTGAAACGACGTTATACATCTCAGGTAAGCATACGTCTGAGAACTGCCGTCTACTAGGCATGGTGTAATGGGGCTCAATATGGTCTATAAGCCTGCGAAATCCAACAGAGAATGGTTGATCATCCAATGCGATGAATTCCATTATCCTTTTAGTAATACCTTTAGCTTTGGCACTGTCATTGGCAAACTTTTTTGCCTTTTCTAAGAAGTCAGCCACAGATGGAGTGGTTGTCCTAGGACTGGGAGGAGCTACTTTCCTTTTCGCTGCTGCTGTTGCCGTAGCCGCCGCCGTGTCTTTCTCGTACTCTGCATGATGTTCGGGGTGTCTTGATTTTAAGTGATAAATTAAACTTGAAGTGCTATACGTTTTTGCAGATGCACCCCCTCTGGACAATTCAGCAGAACAGTGTCTGCAAACAGCCGTTTTTGCCTCTTTCTCTGACGCTTTAAAGTGCTTCCACACTGCTGACATTTTTGCTGCATAAAGCGCGCCTCTCACTCTACGCGGGTTACTATTTGATCGTGTCATTAAAAACGTCATTGTTCGTCAAAATTTATTTGGCCTTTTTACTTATTCGGCCGAACACCGAAAGTGCTTTTTTTGGCTATTTTCGGCCGAATAATTTCGGTTGCCGAACATTCGGTGCATCCCTAAATTGATTTCCTGGTGCATCGATTACACTGATGCACACACCACAGCTACAAAAATGTTAGAGTCGGAATGAAGCGCGTTCCTACGACTGATCGGAGGAAAATTTCATTTCAAAAAACTACCCGAGCGAAGCCTTGATAAAAGCATGGTTTTGTGCACACTGAAAAGCAAGCAAAATTAGATGCATTACAGAAAGTGGACTTTGTGGCTCTTACTGGGGATCATTGGACTTCCGTGACCGTTAGTAATTCTAATTACATCCTAATTACAAAATGTTCAATGATCACACTGTTTTAGCCTAATGTACAAAATAATTTTGGCTAAGGTTACACAGAGTTTAAAGGTGAAGCTGGTCAAATTACCTTTTATGTTTCTGACTTATTTTTTTAAGAAGAAAAAGTGTACTTTATGTTGAAATTTTGTTTTTTATTATTTAAAGACAATACCATTCTGAAAATGTACTTAAAGTACTTAAACTACCACTTTATTTTTATGTCTGCCCAATTTTAACCAGGGATGATATTTTTGTTTCTGTTTTGAATTCAAATGCAGTTTAAAAGCATTTTTTTTTTCAGAAATTAAAACAGCTTGAGTTTACAATATTCATGTGCATGTCTATTATATGATTCTGTCACCCACTAAAACCCTTTTAAATAAAAAAAAAAACATTTGCGACTTGGGGCAAATTTACGTGTGCGATTACATACGATTAATCAAGATTAATTATTACACAGCCTCTAAATAATTGGATTAATTTTTTTAATCGAGTCCCACCCCTAATATATATATATATATGTAGATATATATGTAGATTTGTATATATATGTGTATATACAGTATATATGTAGATATGTATATGTGTATATATATGTATATATGTGTGTGTGTGTGTGTGTATATATATATATGTGTGTGTATATATGTATATATATTTATATGTATATGTGTGTGTATATATGTATATATATTTATATGTATATATATTTATATGTATATATGGTGTATATATAATATGAAGTGTAGCAGGAAAAATTGGGTTTTACTCGAGAAATTCATAAGGTTACTAGAAATTATGTAAGTGAATATTTTAAACAAAGTAAGAAGGTCGAACTGAGGGAAACATCTATAATGGTAAGCCATTTTCTTTTAAAATGATTGAAACAGTATAAAAAATGGCAAATGGATGAAGGTGTTCAAGTGTAAAAATAAAGATAAACAAACATGCAAATTATTGATAGAATTATTAAAGTATACTGAAGATCTTCATCCATCCATCTTCTTACGCTTATCCGAGATTGGGTTGCAGGGGCAGTAGCTTGAGCAGAGATGCCCAGACTTCCCTCTCCCTGGCCACTTCTATAAGCTCTTCCAGGGTAATTCTAAGGCGTTCCAAGGCCAGGCGAGACACATAGTCCCTCCAGCGTGTCCTGGGTCTTCCCTGGGGCCTCCTCCTGGTTAGATGTGCCCGGAACACCTCACCTGGGAGGCGTCCAGGAGGCCCAAGCTACCTCATCTGACTCTTCTTGATGTGGGGGAGCAGTGGCTCTACTCTGAGCTCCTCCTGAGTGTCTGAGCTTCTCACCCTATCTTTAAGGGAAAGCCCAGATACCAAGCGGAGGAAACTGATTTCAGCCGCTTGTATTCGCGATCTCGTTCTTTCTGTCACTATCCATAGCTCATGACCATAGGTGAGGGTGGGAACGTAGATTGACTGGTAAATTGAGAGCTTTCCCTTTTGGCTCTGCTCCTTTTTAACCACGACAGACCGATGCAGAGCCTGCATCACTGTGGACACCGCACCGATCCGTCTGTCGATCACTCACACAGGGTCATGAGGGTCTGCTGGAACCAATCCCAGCCAACACAGATCACAAAGCAGGAGCAAATCCTAGGCAGGTCGCCAGCCCACCACAGGGCACACACACCCAGACACCAAGCACACACTAGGGACAATTTAGGATCACAAATGCACCTAACCTGCATGTCTTTGGACTGTGGGAGGAAACCGGAGCACCCGTTGGAAACCCACACAGACACGGGGAGAACATGCAAACTCCATGCAGGGAGAACCGGGGAAGCGAACCCAGGTTATCAAATTGCCAAATATTCAGTTACCTTAGTTCCCATACATTTTTGTCAAGTTTAGAAATATGTTATGTCCATTTAAATACATCTGTGTTTTTTATGTATGTAAACTATCACATGGTTCTGTAATACTCTTTTGGTATTTTGCATACTGTATGTAAAACTGTGTAAGCGCTCTGAAAATGTCTTTAGAGAAGAGCAGTGGATAAGAAAAATTAGTAATGAAAAAAAAGTAAAAATCTGTCAACATAGGGACCTTTCAGTTAGAATCTCACTGCCCCCCTCCAAGCTCACAAAACAATTTTATATTCCATACTATGTATCTATAGGTTTGAATTATGCCAAAGGGTGTTAACACTTGTTAAGGGTGTTAACACTTAACAAAATGTGATACAGAAGCCAGAGCATCTAAACAACAGGTTCCTGACAATCATTTCCAAATGTTTGTCTTACTCTTGTCTATTCATTCTCCTATCTCCTCGGCAACAGGTCTCCCATGTTAGTTTTATCTTGTGCTTTACCAGACATAATAAATTAATAATATACCACTATCACTCTTCTCCAGACAGAATAGCTCTGAATCCTACGTGTACTTATACTGCTTCTGCACCATTAATTTTATCATCTTAATTGACTTGCTTTGTGGACCTTAAATTCCATTTTTCCTCTTAACTGTAAGCTCTATTTTCATCATCATGAAAAAATCACTACCTCATTGCCCTGTCAGTAGGAATCAGGTTCACATAATTTATTGTGGGCAGTGTATTGATTTTATCACAACAGATGGATTTTGACACTTTTTCCTAGATTCTACTTAAGCTGAAGACTAACAGTATTGAACTGCTTGCATTTACAGCATGTACTGTTCATGTAAAATGCCTTGGGGAAATGACAGTTGAGATCATTTACACTTTTATAATTTGACATGTTATTTTTATAATAGCAGCCTTAAACATAACCCCTGGTGCTTTAGGATAAAAGAAAATTAATAACATGCAAGATAACAGTCATTGTGCATCAGTCCTGTTGTGTTAATAAGTTGGTGTTTACGCATGTCAAGAAATAGAGGCCAACTTTGAAAAATAAATTTATATGTGCTGATTGTCAAACTTGGTTAATTCAGTTTATGGTCATGTGAGATACAGACTATTTGAACAATACTGGGTGCAAGGCAAGAATTAATCCAGAACAGGACAACTGTCCAACAGAGCTAACCTTCTGTGGAAGGTGCACAGATGATAGCAGAAACTGGTGTATTAACACTAGAATTACCAGATCCTATGAGAAAACTCGTAAATCCAGCCCATCTTAAATCCGTTCGCACCTCTCCGTCATCGTCCTTTGTCCTGTAAATGTGCCGATTAAGACAAGCAGCAAGCATTCCGCCCCCCACCATCGCAGAAAGTTCACAAACTTCTCCCAGCTCATGCCTTGTTTGATTATCTGGGAGTGAGTGAACTACTGGAGTTTTAGAGTGAAAATAATAGATTGTTATTTGGAACACATGCATTTCATGTGTGTTCCGTTTCTACAGTAATCTGTGTAAAAACATTGTTAAAACAGAAACTTTTTCATATTTTAGTAATAAATGTTACAAAATGTAGACATAAACTATAGAATGTGTGAAGCCTGAAGTCCAAAGATCAAATAAACAATTTCACAAAAGGATCAAGAACAATACAACAGCTTAAGTGGCATAGAGGTAAGATTTGCCGACTTATAATCAAGAGTCCCCGGTTCGATCCTGACTGTCTCCTGTATTTGCTGTTTTCAGTAGTGAGCTGCTCTTATTGTTAATATTATACAGTACACACATACATTTGGTAGTCTGTACTTGTAAAAGTTACCTTTTTTTTTTTCACTTTTATTCTCTCAGTCACGATCACCATACATATACTGCCCTAGGGATCTGACACTGTTAGTTTTTATTTGAAACTAGGAATAACTGTAGATGCCAGTAGTGTTTTGAGGCAATGGAACTGAACATTCTCTGATCTGCAGGGATAAAAGCTGACACACAAATGCTGGTGAATCTGCTTTCTTCGTATCTCACCGTCACTTTATTTATTTATTTTTTTTACAGTATTCAGTTTTATTTAATGTTCCTGCTGCACTTAATAAGCTCACGCCGTCTGGTGCATGATGTCGACGCAGCACGGAGAAAAAAAAGAAAGAGACAAATATAGGGGACATTGGGTATAAGATTAATCAGAAAACATCATCGCACTAATGCAATATTCTTTGAAAATGAACAGCGTCAGATTGGATGTGAATTTACGCTGATGCTGTTACTTAGAGTCAGATCAGGGGGGGCGTGTTAGAGCGTGATTGTCATTGAGAGAATAAAACTGGAACTTATTCAGTGTAGCCCCCCAGTTTTATTGTCTGATTCACGTTCAAGCTTCCAGACACAAACCCTCCCCTTCCGATCTGACGCCATTTTCAAATAAAGACGTGGTAAAAACTTGTTTTGTTACACCCCGTCTTTATTTGAAAACTGTGTCAGATCTTGTGCGCGAACGAGACTGGGAAAACTGTGGACGTGGATATGATGTTTTGCGTGACTCAGAGTGACTGTGGATGTGAGTTTTTTTTTATTCAGTTATATTCTTGAGTGTTCCTGCTCACGCTGAATTAGTATGCACCTTCTGATACATGATATCAAAACCGTACTGACAAAAAAAGAGAGACTTAGGTATATATGACATTTGAGAATTCCCTGTAAAACAGCGTCAGATCCGGGGTTTTTTTGGACAGGGAGGTGTTGTGGTAGTGTGAACGTGAGTGAGAATAAAACTAAAAAAGAGACGCTAACTTTGACAAGTACTATACATTTACAGCGGCTGTTACAGACGCAAATCAAATGTATGTTTTTATTTTATAATATTAACAAGCAGCTCTCAACTCAAAACAGTAAACTTGAGAAGCTGCTAGCATGCGTATCAATGTCGCACCCTAATGCGGGATGTTTTTCTGCAGTTATATTTTTGAATTGAAGCGCATTTGTTCTGCTATATTTATACCTTTTGTGAAAGTGTTTCTTTCATATTTGGAATTCAGGCGTCACACATTATACACTTCATGTCTACATTTTGTCAATTATTACTAAAACATGAAAAATGTTTCTGTTTTAACGATGTGTTTACATAGATTGTTGTAGACACAGAACACACATGAAATGCAAGTGTTCCAAATAACGAAGTAGTATTTATAAAAGGTGAAATTTTGCTTGACTTCTCACTCTATACAACTCTAAGCAACTGACATGCAGGTAAACAGGTATTTCACATTATTTAAAATCAGACAATTATAGAGACAATAGAAAAATATATTTTACACTTATTTTTTATCATGTTTTAGAAAACCATTATACTGGTTGTTTTCTTAAAGAACTGATTTTAATTATTCCTATGTGGAGAGATCACAGAAAAGAGGGTGTTTTGGAAAAGCTATTTTTATTATTATTTATCAAAAAAGGCAGACCACACAATGACAAAATGACCTTGATTTCAACCTAGAAATTATGGATAAAAATCAGATATTGCAGGAAATCTAGGGTAATATGGGCTTTTCAGCAATCAGATGCCAAGGCAAATGATAAATTAATGGTATTTTAGAGCCACAATGAGTTTTACCTTGTAATTGGTATCAAACTTTAATAAGGAAATCTTTTTTTTAAAACTTGTTTTTAACATTTTTATCTATCTATCTATCTATCTATCTATCTATCTATCTATCTATCTATCTATCTATCTATCTATCTATCTATCTATCTATCTATCTATCTATCTATCTATCTATCTATCTATCTATCTATCTATCTATCTATCGTTAAGAAGAAAACTGACATTAAAACTAGTGCAATTTATTGAAGCATAACACACAAACCTTAAAGTTAGTTTTTTTAAATAAATTATATGATTTTTTTAATCATATTAAACAAAAATTGGTGAGACTCTCACTGGCCAAATATGTAGTGCCTATTATTGCTTCATTTACCAACATTTGAAAGCAAGACATTTACAGATGTATATCTAAACATTTTAATGGAAAAAAACCATCCCTAGTGGAAGACTTATACCTGAGGCTACATATACAGTATACCAGAAAGCTATTAATTTGTGAAGCAAAATATAAGAAAATCCAGAATGTTAATGGTTTTCAAATCTATACCATTGTGCTAGATTTCATAATTAAGGTCTAACTGTTCTGTATAGCTGCCAGCAAAGAGTCTGGCACATTTTTCTTTGTTAATTTACAGCCCCTAATGGAAACAGCATGTCATCTTAAAATCTTGCAGTCAAGTGGAAAATACATAGAGCATTCAGGACATTTCTTAACTTTGCTTGTTTGTCTAATTGAATGATATTTCTACATAAACTTCATAAATTGATTCAGATATGCAATGTTTAAGACCAATAAATAACATTTTCAACAAAGTATGCATTGTTTTACATGGTAACATTTTTCAATTAAATTGAAACTTGGAAAGGCATTAAAACATTTAAATAATCATTTGCCAGGATTTCTTGAAAATCTGGAGTAAAGAAAAAAAAAAAGATTTATATGATTTTCTGCCTTCACGTTATTTTTTTTAGGTTTGAGTTTATAAATCAATCTTAATGAAAATATAAATCCGTTAATAACAAATTCCAAATTTATGAGAGTAGAAGTGTGACTTAATTGTTTAAACATTTCTATTCACAAAAATGTTCTTATTCTTTTACATATAATCAGTATTTTAATATTAGTACTGATACTATTACCGCATCCTCTTTTCTCTCTACACTATTCTGGTAAAGGTAGGGGACTATTACCACTCATTCACCAGATTATTATATATTTATACTACGGGGCGTTGCCCTCTGCTCACTTTGCTCGCCAACCCCCGTGTTTGGTTTTCCAGATACACACTTTTAAGTTTTTTTTCTTTGAATTGTTGCTATTTCATTAGTTTCACTTTTATTTCAGAACTTATGTAAAAACAATATTTGGAATCTTTTGAGTCCCAATATGCTGAATCTTTTAAATGAGGTCAGTGAAACGTGTTTAATGACTTTGTACCATAATTCAGGATAAGGATAGGTTTCTCTGTTTGGAATTTCAGCACATGCATGTGAGGTAAACCACGTTTTTTGAAATTCTCTGACTTAAACTTCAAAGCCTTATAATATTTACATAGATCTGACATATCACCTATGTCCATATATTCAATCTCTATTCGCCTTTTCGTTATTTCTCCAAGTAATAATTTCTCTTTTTTTTGTGCTAATGCAATGTTTACTTTCTTTGTTTTGACACTATCGTTTTTTTCTGCTTTCATATTCTGTGTCTTGCTTTGCATGTGTTTCGTGCCTACGTTTTTTTTGTCTTTTGAATTCCAGTTTTCATTATCTCTAACCTGCTCAGCATGTGCTTGCCCCCCCTTGTTTTTTAACCTCTTTATGACGTTTTACTTTGTTTTCTACTCTGTCTTTTATTTCTAACCTCGCTTTGTCCTGCTTTTTTTCCAATGACACCTGGTCTGTGGTGATTATTTTCCCTTTTTCGAGTAATAATTTCGGTTTGCTTGCGCTACTGCAATCTTTACTTTTTTTTTTTTATACTTTCTAATTTTCCTGCTTTCATATTCTTTAAGTTTATCTGCATTTGTATCGCCCCAAGGGTTTTTTTTTTTTTTTGAGCCTTTTCGAATTCTACCGCTTTCATAATCTCTAACCTAAGAGGGACTAACCTGCTCTGCATGTGTATAGCGCCAACGTTTGCGATTGCCAACTTATTCCAGGCTGATAATTACTGTACTTTCCTTATTTTCTGAATTTGCACCTAGATTATTTATTTATTTATTTTTTTGCTCATTTTTCTCTCCAACGCTTTTGAGTCTGTTTTCTCTGCGCTACTTTCTTTTTCGCTTAGTTATCAACGTTTCATTTATAATGTATTGTCTTTATACGCTTTATATGCACTGAGAGCCCAGGATCTGTGTGTGCGCAAGGCATTGACACAACTTAGTGTTCTGCTGCCCGAGGTCTTATTTGATATTGGTTTTAAGTAGGGTGTGTCTTGCAAGAATCTCATGTTCTATGTCATCGCAAGATGGTCCTGGGTCAATCTCTTGGCATAAAGTGTCATGTTTAAGGTCCCCGCGAGATGCTCTGTGGCTAATCTCTTTTGTCTTGTGAGTCTTTTAAGTGTCTTCCGTGATCATAACATGAAGATCACGTCTCGTCTCCCGTCTTTCTCTCCCAGGATTTTTTTTATAATAGAGAGATATAATTATTAAATATACTGTAGATATATACTGTATATAGATATAGATATGTTGTCTTATCTCTTCACTACACAGTATATACACATTTAAAAACTTTTCTTAAAACATATTTTCATTTTATGATTATGAGTTAGTAAGTGTAATTGATTGGGAAAAATGGCAATAAAGTGTGCAGAACTTTAAGGGGCCTGAATATTTTCTAAATCCACTGTATATGTGTTGGATTTATGTAGTACCACATACAGAACGTGTCGATCTGAAAGTTTCTGAGTTCAACGTATTGTCATACATGAGTAAGAAAATGCAACTGAGCTTTCAGTGTGAATGTAGCTAAAGTGGGCTAGTGTTTCATGTGAAATTCCACATCTGGGGTTGGTTCATGATTTTTTTTTTCTCCATTTTGCTGGCGAGCGCTCTTGCCCTCCATGTTAATAAACTTGATTAAGCTGCTTGATAGTGAATGGACAGATGTTTTTCCATTAACATGGTTTTCTTCTATATCCCAAAGAAAGTACCCAATAAAAGTCAGGGTTAAGCCTTGTTAATGCCTTGTGACTTGAGTAGGATAGGATAGAGATGCAATTTGATTAATTCATTATCAGTTTTGCCTGTGGCAATGAAAGTAAATAATTTGGTAAGGCTCCTACTTTATTTACCTTACCTTTCTCTGTTGTGGGTGGGGATATACATACTGTATATCAATGACATTCTCTTCATGATGAGAGATCTGTGTCACTGGACTGTAGTCATTAATTCAAGAGGTCCCTTCCTGATGGAAGATAGCACAAAGATGATCATCATGGGCCTTAAGAACTTAAGGACTGTCTTTATCTGGTCCTGCTGTTTTTCCTGTTTGTAGCTTCCTCAATTGTCTCCCAACTTAGTCATCAGTTATGGACATAGAGATGGTCGGAGGTCACTGGACATTCCAGTTGACATTGGAAGTGTTGTTGACGTAGCAGGGACAGTGTGTGCAGACTGGTCATTGGAAGAAGGTGGCAGTGTAAGGGAATAATCTCTTAAAAATTGGATCAGGGTGTTGGCTTTGTTAACTTTGTCTATATCCCCTTCTAGCTCTTGAGCCCTGAATTACTTGAGCCCAGTAATTATGCCCAGTCATTTCCAGACTACCTTCGTATTATTCTTGGTCAGTTTGTTTTCTGTTTTAGCTTTGTAAGCTTCCTTTCCTTCATTCACCTTTTTTTTTTTTTTTTTAAAATAGCAGTTGCCCAGGGTCCTTCAGAGCCTTTTTTTCACTAGACCGAAGGCTCTCTTTTTCTCAATCAGGAGACCTTTAAGCTCCGTAGTAATCCAGGGTTTGCTGTTTGGAAAGTAACATACTGTCTTTCAGGCACAAGAGTTTATATAGATTGTGATGCAGTGACTGAATCACTTAGTATCTTCCGCATGCGGCTTGCACATCATTTCCCAGTCTGTCATTTGGAAGCAGTCTTTCTGAGCCATTTCAGCCTCCAGGATCATTTTCCTCACTATCCTTGTGGTAACAGGTTGATTTCAAATGAAGAGGCCTGTAGCTGAGAATAAGATAAATCAGGCTGTGGTCAGATCTGCCCAAAAGTACTAGTAGTTTACACTTAAAGTCATAACATTTGAATGCAGCTGATTTTGCGTGTTATTTCCTTGAGTGGAACAAGTGCTGTGCTTTTCTCAGCTAGGCTATTTAACCTTTTTGCTGTGTCCTCAACAACTTTACAGGGAAAATTTTTATTATAGTTGTAATGTGTACAGCATGGTCGGGCAGGAGAGACAGGTTCTCTTTGACAGGTGGAAGTTGGTGAAACAGTATACAGAAAAAAAGAACAGGGAAGAGCAGACTAATGAGACACTGATGGGAAAAACCCGGAGGAACTACCATAGCAAAGGCAAGATGTGCATTGGATTGTAATCTATGAGCAGGCAGTATGTGCAGACAGGCTGGCTGGAATGTCCTAGGGCAGAACAACACGGCAATGAAGACAGTGACCTCCAAGGCCAGTGTGCTGTATATGGTTTGTTTGTTACTTTGTGTTTCTGTTGTGTTAATAAAATTTCAATGAACTTTATTCAGTTTATCTAGTATTTTCTTCCTCTGGATGTTTGCAACCAGTGTCATGAGTAATGTAGTATGTGTGAGTGCGTGTATCTGATTCATTACATGCACCAGCATTTCAGTATAAACTGTACTTAAATCATACTTTTTTTCTAAAAGACACCTTATTCATCGCCAAGTAACATATTGCAGCAGCTCTTCCATTTTCTCAAAGAAAGCCACAGTTCATTCTTCATTATATAGTTCCAATTTTGTATAATTTTAAGCACAATTCTACTTCTAACTTCCTGTTCCTGCATTTATTTTTAAAGAAGAATGAAGGTTAGCAAACACTAGCAACTCTGAAACAATAGCTTTCTGCTGATCAATAATATTAATAATACTAAAATGAAATATTAGAATATATATATTCTATTATTAATAATGATAAAATGTGTCTTTGTTCTTCATTGCATATTATTATACCTTAATCTGACAATTTCTAAAACTGTTCTTTCATCTCAACTGTTGTACTGCCACATCCACATTATGTCAGAAAATAAAAGAACGTTCACTCCATTATCATCTGTTTTGTGCCAAGTAGCAAAATCAGCTTCCTGATGTTCTGAACAAAAATTTCTCCCAATTGTCAAATTTCTACTGGTCTATTGTTTCTACTAGTCTTCCATGCATCACTAATTAACAAGAGGAAGTGGAGAGTAGCCAAAGCATTGGATGTGGCAGAGTCCCGGCTGATGTAGATGGAGTTAGTAGGGAAGGTGGCTACACGTTGAGCCAGTCTGAACTACTTCTCCAAGAGGACTATTGAGAAAGCTCAGAGTAAGAAGAGATGTGAACTGATCCAGGTTGAGGTACCAGCATATTTGGAGGAAGAACGTGCTATTAGGATGGTGAGTCTGAGACAGCAGGGAGTCTGGATGAGATTGGAATATGCAGTACAGTGCAAAGTTACACAGGAAAATATCCTTTGGGCAGATTACCAACGTATACACTTTCTGATAATAGCTGCATATGATGGTCTACCAAGTCCAGCAAATCTCTGTTTATTCTCAGCAGCTGCCCAAAGACCCTTCCTGAAGGCTGCTACTGCTGGAGGCATGATCAGTTTTTCAAAGACATTGCTGAGATAGTAGCCTTAGCCATTTCCACTAGCAAGCACCACCACCTGAAGAAGGTCATCTGGTTTGTCAAGGTTGGAGAAAAGCTCACCCCATGGCCAAAACCAGCAGCAGGCATCTCTGCTTCAGCTGCAGAGTGGCAGTTGAGAGCAGATTTGGGCAAGAAGCTATGGTTTCCTGAACACATTGCAAAATCAACTCTCTGCCTATGCAAGGTCATCATCTCATACTCCACCAAAAAGGTGATCATGTTAGAACGAACTCACAGTACCCAGGAAAGAGCACATGGGCACTTGAGAGAAAGCTCACCAAATACCAGGAGCTGGCAGAGCAGTGTGTGAGATGGGGCTGAAACACTTGCTGTGACACAATAGAGGTGGGCTGTCTAGGTTTCGCAAACCATTCTCTTTGTAAAGTTATGACTCAGTTGGGTGTGGGTAGGGCTTGCAAAGAAGGCCATCAGGATAGTGACTGATGCCACAGAAAGAGCCACGAGATGACTCTGGCTGAAGAGTGAGGCCCTGTATTCGACTGCTACTATGATACTAGAGTTGGGTTCCCTGGATGAATGTATCTGATGTTGAAAGACATGAAACACTTGAGAACTCCAGGTTATATCACTGAAGATGTGTCCCAATGCTTCCATGAGATGCATTGAGTAAATAATCTGTCACTCAGGGATACTTTTTGAGAGGGTGAAAAATTCAAATCCTTTTTGGGAAAAGATATTTTCTTCTCTATCAGATAGTATAGGATTTATGGTCAGCAGAGTTTGTAATTATTTCAGGTGGTTTTAGACTATCTAGTGATAAACGGACCATTATTTCCTGAACCGCGTTGTTATTGTGCTGATTAATTGTGCTCATTTGGAAGAATACTAATGCACAATCCAAAATTCCAAAGAAAAATGATAACATATTATCTAAAACTAAAAAAAACACAATTTTTTTGCATGGAAAAGTGCAGTTTCTTTAAAATTGGAATTCACTAATTTTATTCTAATAATAAGTCTTCTGGAATCCTGACTGTGTCTCAGCTAAACTCCTATTGTGAGAGTCTTTTTATTTACATTTATGTTTGTTTGCTTAGCAGATGCTTTTATCCAAAGCATTTTACAAAATTGGTGAAAATGACAAAGTAAACATTCTAGGTGTCTGATTGGGAACAGGTTCAGGCTCAGAACAAAATAGCTAATATCAGTTGGACAGAATTTCAACAAATGAGACTTTTTGAATGCTTCTTAAATGCAATGAAGAACAACACAATGTTGGCAACACCATGCCTTTCATCAGCAGACCTAAGTAGTTGAGAAGGAGCATATGTGACGCGTGAATATAAAAGCACCACGAATGCATCTGTATGTCACAATTTTGCTTCATCACATCAAGCCATTCTTCAAACATCGAAGCGTGCACATCGATCCCATAGGATCCGCATAGACTCGGCTTTCTGTCACATGTAGATAGTAAACAAAGACTAAGATGTTACATTCCAACTTTTATCACACTGTGCCCCCCTACTTTTTACTGGTACTGCAACTCGTGTACGCGTCACGTTCATTTCTGAGGACCTGCTCAGAGGACGCATCAAATGAACGCTGAGAACTCGTGGCAGCCATGATGCGTACGCGTTCTGAGCATGAAGTATAAGCGAGCCTTAAGGCCAGGTTTATACTTCATGTGACGCGATGCATGCTCCAGTGGACGCTCCTGCTACGCAAGCATTTTACTGTTTATACTTGTGTGTTGTCTTTATGTAAATCTAGAAGAATCCACCAGGTGTCAGTGCGAGATATTATCACGGTGAGAACAGGTTTGCCTTCACTGTGTTGCGACTTGCCTGAAACACCCATTAAATTCCAATGACACCTTACCGCAATATCCCTGAAAGGGATGTTTAATGATTACATCCACAAATCCAGGGATGTGTCCATTCCAGCAAGCATTGGGCACGAGGCAGAAACAATCCCTAAACGGGGCATCAGCTTATTGCAAGGTGAATACAAACACTCGCATACACTAGCGTCATTTTAGTGTCACCAAATCTGCATATACTGTATTTGCAACAAAACCGTAGCACACCGTGGAAACCCAGCAGGAAAACATGTAAATTCCAAGCAGGGAATACCAGCAATGTGACGCCCTGTGGATACAGCATTGCTACTGCCGCCACCGTGTCACCCCTCCATGTGTGTAATCATTAACATTATTCATTATTTAAATGAAATTAACAATTTATCTGTAAAATTTAACATACATACTTTAATGCATTTCATCATGAAAGTGATATCAGGTATAAATCTAAGGATTCTAGATGTGCAGAGAGTTGGAATATCATACATTTAATGTGTTCTGTGTGGTGATCTATTGCTGTTTGCTGCTGTTGACATGTCAGGAGGAAGCCCCAGAAACAAAAAAAAGGCACAAAAGATGGTATGTGAGACTTTTAAAATGTATTGTGTCATTACGATCAGGAATAGGCAACTCTTAAATATAAAAGCACCACGAATGCATCTGTATTTTGCTTCACCACATCGAACCATTCATCAAACATTGAAGATCCTGTAGGATCTGCATAGTGGCCTTCTGTCACATGTAGATAGTAAACAGAGACTCTGTTAAATGAGGGGTTGTTGATTTGCACATGCAAAGCTTCCCTCACCCCTCTTTCAAACCAGTTGTCTTTTCCATCCAATATCTGGACTTTAATGTCCTCAGATGAGTGTCCTTTGTCCTTCAAATGGAGGTACACAGCTGATTCTGGCCCAAATTGTGTTACTCCTTCTGTGCTGGGCCATCCTCCTGTGTAGCGGCTGTTTGGTCTCTCCAATGTACAGTTCAGGGCACTCTCCACTGCATTGAACGGCATATATTACATTGCTCTTCTTCTGTTTCAGTATCTGGTCTTTGGGGTGGACGAGTCTCTGCCTCATTGTGTTAGTGGGTTGGAAGTGGACAGGTATATGATGTTTTCCAAAAATCCTTTTTAACTTTTCAGACACACCAGCCATGTATGGAATAACCAGGTTCTTCTGTTGGTCCTGGGACTCCGACTGTACCGTTGTCCTTTTTCTGGAAAAAGATACTGCCTTGTTAAACGCCCACTTGGGATATCCACAGGTCTTAAGGGCTGTCTCCAGATGCCTGTTTTCCTTCTTCTTAGCTTCTGTGGAAGTGGGGATGTTCTCTGCTCTGTGGTGTAGAGTCCTGATAACTCCTAGTTTGTGTTGTAGTGGGTGATGCGAATCAAACAAAAGATACTGGTCAGTGTGGGAGGGTTTTCTCTAGATTTCTATTTCTAGCTTTCCCTCAGTCCCAATGATGACTGCACAATCCAGGAAAGCCAGCCGGTTATCCTTGGAGTCTTCCCTGGTGAATTGTATGTTGGTGTCCACTGAGTTAATGTGGTCTGTAAAGGCCTGTACCTCCCGGATCTTGATCTTTACCCAGGTGTCATCAACATATCTGAACCAGTGGGTTGGTGTCATCCCTGGGAAAGAGTTGAGTGCTTTTTCCTCCATTTCTTCCACGTACAAGTTGGCTACAATGGGTGACACTGGGGAACCCATGGCACAGCCATGTTTCTGTAAAAGTAACCTCTGTACAAGAAGTAAGTGGTGTTCAAACACAGATCCAAGAGCAAGGAGGTTTGATCTGGGTTATGGTTGCTCCTGGTGGTGAGGGTGCCGTCTTCTTCCAGTCTCCTCCTTACAGCTATTAATGCAGCAGTGGTGTGGATGCTGGTGAAGAGAGATGTGACGTCAACGGATATCATGGTTTCATCTGTATCCAGTTTCAGCTCCCAGACCTTGGAAGCAAACTCCTCTGAATTGTGGATGTGGTCGTCCGTGTGTCCAACTAAAGGTGCTTGGATTGTGGCTAGGTATTTGGCAATGTTGTAAGTGACAGAGTTAATGCTGCTGACAATGGGTCTGAGGGGGGCTCCTTCCTTGTGCATCTTGGGAAGGCCATAAAGGCAAGTGGTGGCCTCTTCAGGATACAAACGGTGATAAGGTTCCCTGTCAATGGCATTTTCCTTTTCTAGGTGTTTCAGGCAGGCTATCACTTTCTTTTTGTAGATGTTGGTGGGGTCCCTTTTCAGTTTTTCATATATGTGTTTATCCTTCAAAAGTGAGATTACTTTTTCATTGTAATCTGCAATCTCACATCACCCACTACAACACAAACTAGGAGTTATCAGGACTCTACACCAGAAGCTAAGAAGGAAAACCGGTATTTGAAGACAGCCCTTAAGACCTATTGATATCCCAAGTGGGACATTAACAAGGCAGTATGTTGATCCAGAAAAAGGATGACTGTACAGTCGGAGTCTCAGGATCAATGGAAGAACCTGGTTATTCCATACATGGCTGGTGTGTCTGAAAAGTTAAAAAGGATTTTTGGAAAACACCACATATCTGTCCACTTCAAACCCACTAACATACTGTTACAGAGACTCATTCACCCCAAAGACCAGATACTGAAACAGAAGAAGAGCAATGTAATATATGCCATTCAATGCAGTGAATAGTGTCCTGAACTGTACATTGGAGAGACCAAACAACTGCTACACAGGAGGATGGCCCAGCATAGGAGGAGTAACACCTCGGGCCGGAATCAGCTGTGTACCTCCATTTGAAGGACAAAGTACACTCATTTGAGGATATTAATGTCCAGATATTGGATAGAGAATACAAATGGTTTGAGATGGGGGTCAGGGAAACTTTGCATGTGCAAATCAACAACCCATCACTCAACAGAGGTGGAGGCCTTAAGCATAACCTGTCTTCAATTTATCATGCTGCCCTTTCATCCATACCCAGGAAAATCAGGCCCAATTCACACCTCCACCAGGTGGACCACTCTTAACAACCCACTCTATGGGGGTAGGAGGGGCTGTTAAAAAGGTGTGACGGTTACATCTACCCACACCTCCCCCTTACTTTTTTTTACTCAACAAGCCTAATCAGGGCAGATGCTAAGTGAAACTAAGCTGGAGGATAAAACTGTGGTCTCTAACAGCATTCCTCAGACTGACGAAGCTACTTGAATGAGCAGTGAAACGTATCTGTCTAACAAGAAAGAAGTCCAGTTGCCATGACTCAACTACCAGATAATATCATTTGGATAACTGAGAATCTTCACAGACAAGCCCCAAGACTTCATAAGTGTCTTGATAAATATAGATGTTGACCCACCTGAATACTCTGCAAGCTAGCATCAATGATTTGAACTTAACATGGACCGCTACAGGTAGCCAATGCAGTTTTCTGAAAAGTGGTGTGACTTGTGCTCGCCTTGGCTAGTTGAACATCAGACATGCTGCTGCATTTTGAATCATCTGCTGTGGCTTGGTGACACATACTGGTATGTTTGTCAGCAGAGAGTTGCAGCAGTCCATATGTGACAAGACCAAAGCCTAATTAGTTAATTTACTTTCTGTTTTGGGTGAGAATGAGTGTTTTAGTGTGAAGTATGACTAGAATTTTTAAATGTTTCCAATAATATATGGATATGATGTTATTTCTAAATGCACATTTAAATTTCTTAATTTTGTTTCTCTGGCACTTTTGTTTAATTTCATATTATAACTTTTAATTTTTGAGCATATTTTTTGAACAAATAAAATATAAAAAAACTACAAAAATCTTGGTCTGGGCAGCATCATATCTATCCACTCCAACACTCCAATCTACATTGGAATGCATTAAGCACAGATGTCAAATGAGGACAGGAAATGCAGCTAAATCCATAGTTCTACGTATGTTACAAAAGGCAGGGGTGAAGACACCATTAAGTAAAGAATAAAGGTTCAAACCTATTCGGCCTGCCAAACTTAAAGGTCAATATATTATTATTTAGTAGAAACTGTTTCCCAGATGTCATAGAAAATGCAGTACACTAAATGACTACAGCATGCTACAGTTACAGTAGCAAATTTGGTAAATGATGCATCTGTTATCTAAGCCTAATAAATCCAATTCAAGGTTTCAGGTGGCAAGAGTCTACTATAATTTAGGTTATTTAGTAATAGGTTTTTTTTACATTATTGCTAACAATGTGTAAATAGGTTGAATTAAGCAATAATGAGAACCAGAAATAATGTTTGTATTATGTTTCCTATATTTCAGAAAACAACACTGTAATACTGGCAAAACTCCTTTCCATATTGTAGACATTATACATTATTTATCAAATAAAATTTATTTTGTATGTTGTAGCACTCAGGTATACAGTATATCACAGATAGATCAGGCTTTGCTCCAACACAGTGCAGAGCAGTTTACTCATAAAAGTTGATCTTTCATCATGTCATTGCAGAGTGGTGGATTTAATAAATTGATCATCAAGTCCCTTAAAAAAATCATTAAATATACACCAATTACCAGTGTCTTCTGCAAGAAAGAAAGATGACTCCAGGATGCTGAGTGTATTACACTTTTCCACTCCTGTCCAAGATATGTGTTTTTTTCCGCATTTTAAGTTTTTCTTTTTATTTGCCAGCTTCATTTATTGTTTTTACTTTGACAATCTATCACTAAGGCCAGCATCTTAGAATTATCTTTTTCCATTTGCAGTGGAAAGTGATATTTATCATGTATTTCAAAGAAGAAATCAGCTAGGGACCAATAAGGCATTTGTTTCTCACACCACACATTCTGATGTCTTTCTACTCTTATGTGGTTGTGTGTCTGGGCCTTCCCATTCCCCTTCTATTTCTATTCTGTTTATATCCAATTTGCCCTCTTCTCTCAAGACAGTAATAGACACCATTGTATTAAAATCTTCAGTTTCTTGGCAATCTGTCACATAAAATAACCATTATTCTGCAAAAAAATCAATAGACTGACTTGTTTCTTGAATGAGCTTTCATGTTGTTCTTGTTTGCACCCAGAACTAACTTTAGGAGTATCTTGCAACACCAGTGAACAAAATAACAGGTTTCAGTGGTGCTAATTCAATTAGAAAGTGTTTAATACTTATCAAGTCACATGTAAATATGACTAATTAAGGATAAGCTAAGTGAGTTGACCATTAGGACACTGAAGGAATTGCTGATGAAAATGGGGCTTTGCTTCCATATGTGAATGCCATATATGAATAATAAATTAAAAATCAGTCATTTCAAACAGTAATATCCATTATACACACTAGTAATGTTGACTGTATTTTAAAATCGTTTTCATAGTATCTTGACAAAAAAGGTATGAATTTCTATTTACAACATGAACATTTCTGGATGACCCAAACCTTTGACCTGTAATATACATTATACCAGTGGAAGTAAATGGTTTGTTGGAGTTAAGTTCCTATCATGTTTTGAAGGAATAAAAAATATAATTGAGCCAAATTTTTGTCACTCCAGAATACTATATCTCTTGCTAATAGAGTATGCACAAGTCAGAGGGTTAAGACATTGTTTCACTTATTTATAATTCCTGTAAAAATTGCTGAAGGATTACGTGTATAATCTGATTTACATGTGAAAACATTAATTAACTTTTCATATACAGTATTGTATTTGAAAAGCTAATGGCTGGATTTTAAAATTCTACACACTGTAATTGAATTTTCAAATTTCTTAACTTAAAGATTTTAATCAAGACAGAAGGGGGGTGTAGAAATGTGCAATATGTATGTGTGTATGTGCTGTGTAGTACATTTTACACATGGCTTAGTCATCATACTGTCCTCTGCTATAAATTCTGAATATATCCAGGTGGGCTACTAATCATTATTTTGTGAACATCTTAAGCAACAGAGGGAAAACTAATGGACTTCTTTACTGATGTGGTTGATTCTTTCTTGCTGTCTTGCTTCAGTGGTTATGATATAGAAATAGACCTATCAAATTAATATGCTTTTACATAGATAAAATAGAAAAGAAAACAGTGAGATTATATTTTTAAAAAATTACTTTGTGATAAATAGATTACATTAATGTAATTATTTTCAAAAAAGTTGTTTTAAACAACACAGGTGGACATAAGCTGAGAGAAGACAACTTAAAACTTTTCTAAGGCATAATCAGAATAGGTGTTTCTAGGTAGTAATTCGAACTAAGACATTTCCTTGTAACACATCTGTAAATGTAGAATTACTGTAATACCCTTTTGCTTTCCATTTAGTACTGGCAGATATAAAGGACATACTGTACATATGGTAGTTTCCTCACATGCTAGCAAAAGTGTTAGGCTAGAAAAGCATATCTCCACTTTTGTCAGCTGCAGAACAATTCTCCTAGGGTAGCTCTGTTTGATAATGAGAAGGCGCTGTGAATGAAGCTGTCAATCTCAATTTAGGAATTCCCCCAAACAATTTACTCTTCCAGGTTGTTTTGTCTTGGTAGAGTAATAGATTACTCTACTTTCCAATTTTGTATTATGAATATGTAGCTTTTGTCAGAATGCCTCAAATCTCACAGGCTTACCACTGTTTATAAGGTATTGTCCCATATAACTTCTCCCCACCGTCTCTTCTACATTTTTAACCTCAGGCAATTAGGTGTAGTAAAAAACAAGCAGGAGTTTTAAGTTACAATATAAATAATGTATTATTGATAATATTCATAAATAATAACAATATGCAAAGTACATTTGAATATCGGCAACCATACAACCTAACAAATGCTGATATGTAGTTTCAGGCGGCACACAGACTTGTTAGTTACTTAAAATGTCTCTAAGTCCTCGTTTTTAGTCAGCTTTCTTCACAACAGGCTGCATGCTTGTCTCAATATGGCTGCTGAGCTGTGCTCTTCATTGTGTTGTCCTTTTCAGTTCATGGTGTGAGATGTTCCTTTATCAGTTGGTAAGAGAGAGAGAGGGGTAAAGCAAGCAAATTTATAGATTGTAAAAACCGTTAAACCCATTTGGTTGACTTTAACTCCTTATTTAATCCTCCTTCTACCATGCACATTTATTTCTTGTACTCTATTTGAATCCTATATGATGTAGTGCTTGATTGATTTTAGCTTTCCAAGAGAAACGACACTACTAAGTTGTCGCAAGGTAGAATAATGTTTAGCATCTTTATGACGGAGCATGTTTAAGTACAGGTGCTTTGAATCATGTTAGGGGCCAATTGATCTGGCATCCAAAAGTACTTGTTCTCCTTTTATTTGAAGCCGCCACTCACACTCTCATGGTAGATCATGGGGAGTGCTTCAAATGTAGGCGAAGGCTCAGTCTGTGTGTTGAGTGTACATGTTCTGTTTGTGGTTTCATAGGTTTTCTCAGGTACTCTAGTTTCTTTCTACATCCCCAAAATATGCACATCTGGTTGAATGGTATCTCTGCATTAGCCTAATATTATTGAGAGTTGATGTGCATAAGGGGTCTTCGTAATGATCTACCATCCCCTTTATTAACAATGGTCTAATCATAATGCTTCTAAAAAGAATGATGCATATTTAGACATAATTATATCATAAAATCTTTTTTTTTGTAGCCTATTTTTATTAGAAGTTAAAATTCAACTTTTGAAAAAAAAATTACAAAGTATTGTAATGATCTGACTTATGTAGCTTATTATTACTATTTGTGGATGGCACACATCACTACATTGTTTTTACCTATAATTATTTAAAAACTTGCTATTGTCAATAGTGTATTGTGTAAATGTGTTTTTTTCAGGATCTGTACTTCATAGAGTGTTATTTCTGTTTCTGTTATTTTTGCAGAGGCAGCTATACAGTAGAGTTGCAGACCTCACAGATACTGTGAGCACCACTGCCTGTCAGTTCATTTTCTGCTTATTAGATGTGATAGATATTCGTCTCATGGGAGAACTGCTTCGTTTTGGCCTCTCTGCATGCATATCCCTATTGTATTTCATTCTCCTAAGCATCAGAAATCATTTAATGGATTTGGAAGTTGATATGGTGCTCTTGTCAGCTTCATTATACAAGTGAAAAAGAAAGAAAAAAAGAGAGTGCAGTGGGGAATACCTAAGATAAGCATTTTTAACTTCAAATTCTGCAAAATTTTTTTGTGATCATAAAAAAATTGTGTAATATACTAAGTTTAATATACACCACTATACATGGTGTAATATACTAAGCTATCAACATTTCAATAAATGATCATTAGAGGTGCATATAAGCTGAAAACATCTTATTGGCTAGGAAAACATGTAGTTGACTTCTAGTCAGTTGGTTTTTCTTTGCACTAAATGTTGCTGTGGTAGTCTTTTATCACCAAAAGCCTGAATTAGATTATGTGGGTTTGAAATTGAGCTGATGGCCCTTCCCAAGATTTCCTTCATTTTTACTTTCCAGAAGTTTTTTTGGGAGGTTCAAGGCTTGGGGCTTTCAAAAAAACAGGGCATGTTCAAGCCCATTGAGGCTTTTGTGATTCTGGGCTGTACGTGAAATAAGTCGTTTTTTAAAATTAGGATAAGAAAACACAATAGAAAAAAAAGAGCCCAAATATTGGTAACCTATATTTGCACCAAATGTGAATATTAGGCAAGTAAAGAAGGGCACAACACAACACTGTACACTAGTGCTACCTTATAGCATATGACCAGGATCATACTGAAAGGTACTGTAAATACAAATGTATTGTTTAAAGTTTCTTTTTTTATTATCATACCATACTATTTTCTAAACCTACTTAATCCTGAACAGAGTCGCAGGGGGCTGAAGCCTGTCATAACAAGTGTATGGTGCAAGACAGAAACAATTCCCTGATC
The DNA here is from genome assembly GCF_016835505.1 of Polypterus senegalus. Classification (NCBI taxonomy): domain Eukaryota; kingdom Metazoa; phylum Chordata; class Cladistia; order Polypteriformes; family Polypteridae; genus Polypterus; species Polypterus senegalus. The sequence goes on from NC_053155.1 coordinate 190,582,409, forward strand.
TGGGTACCAGTCCTTAGCAGGTTTTTATATTACATTAGACATAAATTGCATTCCATCATTGTGTTTTGATTAGTGTTTATTTTAATTTTTTTTGGCTTTCTTCATCATTATAAATTGAGACTCATCCGCCAAGCATGCTTGTAAACAGTGGTCGATTTTAAGTTCTCAGCAGCATCAGGTAATTAAGAATCTGCTTTATACAGTATTTGACCTTATTCTTTTGGTTTTCTCCTAAGAGAAGCGCATTATTGGGAGTTGGTTATGCATCTATTTAGCTGTTGCTGTCTTTTCCTTTCACAAGATACATTTTCCAGCGGAGTAAAATAAGTGTTCACTTGTAGTACTTGTCAGTATAGAAGAGAAATACTTCATCACAGCTGCTTCAAGAAATAGAATACATTTTGCTAGTGTAACTCACATTTGCACTGGAGTATCCCTGGCATTTCATTACAAAGGTCAAAGAATGTGAGGCACGTTCATGTAATACAACATGATTTACACAGTGGAGCCCAAACTGCATGTTGTGGTTTAAAGGTAAAAAGAATCAATATAAAGTACTGTTTCAATCTCTGTTCATTGCCGTGGCATTTATAAGATGCAAAAATAGAATAGGTGAAAATTAAAATAAACTGAACAGGCTAAGCATTGGTCTAAAAATTGTAATAGTGTCAATCTAATTAATATGCAGTTCTGTGCTGGTGAATTTGTCAAGAAGAACATGGCTGCTTTACTACATCTTCATGATCCACGCTTTAGAAAACTAGACACTGTTAAAAATTCATCCTAGGGTTGTTATGACCTCTCATTAGTCCAGCAGTAGACTATACAAAGTTCTGAAACCTCTGAGGGAATGCTTTCCATAATAGTGTAAGCCAGTTCTTCCTAAGTGCTCAAAGGAGACCAGCTTTTTGTTATTTTGTCCAAAGCATACGTTTTAATTGTGTTCTTCAGTGTTAGTGTTTCAATCACACTTGCGTCAAGCAATTTGCTGCTTTAAAATGTCTTGTTTTGTGCCTTTAATTAACAGCTCCCATTTCTCTGTTGTTGAAAAGAATCTTAGGCAGAGCATAACAAACTTTGCTCTGAAATTAGTTCTATGATTAGATGATAAATTACAATGTAATACTAATAGGATACTAAGCTGACTGTTAACAGTCAACAAAAGCTACAGATGTCTAGGGGAAAGAAGACTAATATTCAGAAGTTATTCAGGTTGTGCCTAAAAATCAAAATTACTCTACGATCAAAAGTTAAAGTTATCCAGTTATGAAGTAGTTTGTTTTGCTGGGTGTGAAACTGGGCTTTAACTGCAGATTCTTTCAGTTTTCAATACACCAGAACTGCATTATTTTTAGGTTTAGGTAGACTTTACTATCTCATAGGAAAATTTCTTTGCAGCGGTAAAGTACAAAAACAAAAGACATTGTTACAGAGATCCAATAGATACAACAAAGACACCATATTTAACAACCAATGTTATTGCATAAACACACACTCAATATCAATACAAAGAAGAATAATTAGTTTCAACTTTATACAAAATAATAATGCAGAACTTAACATTGAGCATCATCCCTACAAGTTATAGAATTTAGAATGCTTATATCTTTAGGAATAAAAGAATTCTTAAACCTAATGCTCTTTACCTTTGGAAGCCGGAACCTGCACCGAGATGACAACAGTTGGAATTTAGAGAAAAGAGGATGGCTACTGTCTGACAGAATTGAGTTGGCTCTCTTTCTAACCTGTTTGTAATACATTTCATTGCTAGAGGTCTGCTGTGAACCAATAGTTTTACTGCAGAGTTTTATAATGTTGTTAAGGTGATTTATATTCTTGTTGCTGAGGTGTCCAAACCAACAGATAAAAGCAAATGTGACAATGGATTCAATAAAGGACATACAAAAAAGTGTCATTATGGTTTTGTCCATAGGCAGTACCCTTGCGGAGTACCCACAGATGTACTTAGCCCATCAGAAGTCAAGCAAAATGACATCTTTTTTTGGCTGACTAAAAAAAGTATAGTATGCAAGCTTTCGAGACAACTCAGGCTCATCTTGTCTGAAGAAGCTTGCATATTGTAATCTTTTTAGTTAGCCAATAAAAGGTGTAATTTTGCTTGACTTCTCACTACATCCATAATGGCTAACATGGCACAATACCCTAGTGCTATTTAGCCTATCAGAGAAACAGCAATTAAACTCACTCTTTGTGTTCTGTTTGTTGAAAAGTCCAGAATCCACTCCACCAAGTTAGGGTCCAAACAGAAATGATTAATCAGTTTTTTACAGTAAAGTGAGGGGCTGGATTGTGTTAAAAGCTGGCAAAAATCTATAAACAGCAATCTTGCAAGGTTTTTTTTGATCCTTCCAAGTGCTCATACAATAAATTCAAAAGTGTTGCTGCGGCGTCCTCCACACCCCTCTTTGCTCTGTATGCAAATTGTAAAGGCCCAGAAGAGCCTCAGTTTTGTTAAGTAGTTGTTTCTCAATTAACTTCACAAAGGATTTCATGGTAATGAGAAGTTAATGCCACTGGTCTAAAGTCACTTAATGCTTTGGGTATGCAATTTTTGCCAATGGAATAACAGTTGGCTGTTTCCATAGGCTGGGCACTTGCTGTAATTCCAGGAACATTTCAAATATGGAATGGAATATTGGAGAGAGCTCCTTTGCACAGCAGTGAAGCCGACAGCCACTTATTCTATCTGGACTGAGTGTTTTTTTGATTTTTGTTTGTTTAATGACGTTTCTGACATCATTCTAGTCAAAGAAGGGCTGACTCCTGGCTTCAGTCCTCAGTTTGTTCTTTTGCTGTCTTACTTCTGAAGCAAAATCCTGTGTTTTAAATCTTGAATAGAACTCATTCAAGTTTTGCTCCAACTGATGAATCAGTTTTGACCCCTACCAGCTCAACTCGATTATTGGTTTTTGTATGAATGCCAGCCATCATCTTCACGCCATTACATAATGAGCCCACGTTATCAGTCCACAGTTTTTTCTCTATCCTGTTCTTGTACTTCATGTTTGCCTGCTTTATTTCATGTTTCACCTCCTTCTGTAATCCCATCTGTTCTGTTAATGTTGCATGTTGAAATGCTATATTTGTTCAGTTTATCAATTGTTTTAGATCTCTAGTAATCCACAGCTTGTTGTTAAAGTATATTTTGACTGATTTCTTGCAGAATTGTATGTAACATCTTACAGTGTCCATTAGTTCATTAATGTCAGACCAGGATTTTTCAAACACTGACCAGTCAGTGCCCTCAAAACTGCCATGCAGGCACTCAACAGAGTCCTTGTCCCAGACTTCAGTTTGTTTGCTTTCCAGTATTTTTCTCTTGAGGACATGTTTATAGATTGAAATAAGCTGGACACAGTAATGATCTGATGAATCCAGCAGCAGTTTTGCACTCAATTCATAAGCACCTTCGTTGTTTTCATAGCACTGATCAAACACTCAGTTGTGATGAGTTGGGCTAGAGACATATTTGTAAAAGTTGCGAAGTTTGTCTACCTCTGTAGAATTATAATGGTAGACTCTCTAGCCCACAATTTTGGAAAACTAAGCATGGCAAATACATCCAGCCTGCTTCCTCACAGATACCTCAATTTAAGGTATAACACATATTTTTTAGTCATCTAGATTTGGTGCAGTTACTTTATTAGTATTACCAATTGAAAGAAAGGCATCTGAGTTTTTTGACGTATGATGACATAGGATAGTTTCATTTCATTGTTTCAGGGCAGTGAAATAAAATAACATGGGGCTGAACTCTGAAGAGTTGTAGTCTAGGAGATGATGAGTGGATGTAAGCCTGGGAGACAGAAAAGCTGTGGTTTGCAGGAATGCTCTAATTTTAGATCCAACAAATAACTGCTGCACTGTTGGGGCTTATCAACCGTGGCGGTCACATGCAATTGAAACGTTCGACTTTTCTTTTCTCTATAGTCAATAAATGATTGTGCAATATACAAGGCCTAGCACAGTGAATTAACTACAAATCTGTAGATGACAAGAAAGTGGAATATATTACTGCAAAATTATTTCTATTATACAGTAATACATGGCACTCTATTCCATTTTACTGTTAGTACATATAGCACAAGTTTACTTTAAAGTGTTCCAGGAAAACAAAATTACATTTTCTTATTGAAATGGCATACCAGTTGTTACTTATGAAAAACCAATATTACCCATCTAATAAAACAAAGATTTTCCTTACTGTACTATAGTATATTACTTCCATGTTTATATTAAAATTAATGCATCTTTTTTAATAAAATGATGCTTTCCAAAATGTTTTCATTTAGTTTAACATGGTTTGGAAAATGGCATATTTTCATTGGTATTAGATTTTCTTAAACCCTTACATCTAAACAAATGTACCAGTCATATTTCCTAAAATCTTTTATGGCCTGTGGGGGAGTAATGGATGAAGGGCTGAGTAGAAGTGTCTACCATTTTGAGACTATCTTGGATACTCTCCACACTTATATTGTAGTTGAATAACATGATGATATGACTCTGTTTGATTACACTGTTTGATTGTCCTTTTATATTGTTTATGTTGCATCCACATTATAAGCATTTTTGGGTATTTGTAATCAAATTAAAAGATGCACCAGAAATGCCCATTGCTTATGATTCTTTAGTTTTCAAGCTTTGCTTAAATGTGATCTTTTTATTTGTTTATTTAATTGTAATAATATGATTATAGCTAACCCAATTATTGTGTTTTTTTCACTTATTTTTATTAATGACTGTGTGGCTTTCTTACACTAATAAGACTTTTTATTGAGCTAAATTAGTTTAACCTGTCCTGAATGTGTTCTAAATGCATTTGCTATAGGCTCGTGTATCACAGTAGTTTAGTGTTGGAAGGTATTATATTGGTCGAAAACTTTGCAAAATCAAGACTATCACATTAACATACATGAACATGTATAACAGGATAAAGCCTTTCAGATATGTTCATTTTGTTACAGCTGTATTTCATGGCGCTACACTCAAATTCATGCCCAGTCTAAGTGTAAAGTGGTTAAAATAAGTAAATTCAATTTTACTGGTAAACATCTCCTCAAGTTCAGCAAACAGTTAATGCTGTGTGCATCTGTTGCATAAGCTGTAATTGTGGATTTTATCAAGGGAGCAATCAATGTGGTAATAATGGGTCCTAGTTGCAGTCCTTTACACCTAGGTCCTTATGTACTTAGCAAAATTACACACATTTGATGACTTTATGAACAAAATATTAATGGGAAGGATAATCGTAGAGAAGACTTAGACAGTCCAAGTGGATATTAAACAGTCCAAGTGGATATTAAACTCCTGTTTACCTTACGAGTGGCTTGTCCACTACAAAGTATTATGTTAAGCACTCTCTTTCTTCTGTCCTTTCTCTGTGTCTTATATCTTTCACACAAGCCTGATCTCATTTCTTTGTGGTAGTTGAACCTTTGTCAACAACTCTCCCTCTCTCCCATTTCAGCCTCTGGGTAGGAGATAACTTTCAACTCCATCCGAGGGTATTTCCAGCCCAAGGTCTGTAAGAGCTCGTAAAGTCAGGAGTAGCCCAATATATGCTTATGAGACCCCAAGCTGTAACTCTTTCCAGATGGTCCTGCTATCCCTGCACCCATGAAAATTTATGAGCTCAAAGTCCTGGCCCTAAGTTAAAATGTATTGGACCTACACACTAGCAATCCGATCATCTGAAGTAATGAATGTTTTATATAGCTGGAACAGTCTGAACTGCATATATCCATGTTGTGATTCCATAATTGTACAGTAATAGGCTCATATACTGAACACTCTTGATGTGTACATTTCTAAAATAACTATTAGTACTTAGATGTGTGCATAATGATATTAAATAAAATAGCCAAACACCAGTAAACATTGATAAACTTTCTCTGTGTATGTGTGTCATTTTTTACAATTTAAATGTTCCCTTTATCAGTGCACATACACACACCTAAACACATCAATACATTATTCAGAATTTCTATTTAAAAAAGTACACAAAAATTTAATTGACAAATGCGCTATGTTAAAAGGGATTGGTGATAAATGTGTGCAGGAAAAATGTGAGCTGTTACAAATATGTAGAATCAAATTTAGTGGATGCTTACAAAATTGGAAAAAAGGTTCCTCTGCTTATTAAAATGTTATTAGTTTTAGGTTTGTGCCTTGTGATGTCATGTTTGCTGCTTTTTAAGATATTGTAAATATGTTCCCTTGTGAACTAGAGGTATTCAGGTTAAGATATGTCCAGTTTAATCCCCGTCTGCAATACTGACATGCAGACTTTTTCTGATGGTTACACATAATGTAGCATTAGAAATTGCACAGTATAGATACCCCTTTATATACATGGTTTTGTGTTTATTTTCTCCATTTGTGCATAGTGATTTTCCTCACTTTATATCTTTTGTTTTGGCACATTTTCTTTACTTCATTTATACTATTTTTATAACAATTTCTTTCCCATAAATAAATCAGTCTTTTCAGTGGTAAAATCTCAGTTCTCCGGGCATTTATGTATCATGATTGAAATTATATTTTTGTGTGTACTGCATATGCATGGTTGTGGAGTATTTGGAAAAAGCTTCAGAATCTCTGACTTAAGAAAATTGAAAAAGCTACAACTCTGATTGAAACTCCAGCTTTAATTTTTAATTTTTAAACCAACACTTTTAAAGAAACCATTATTCTGATTGCTTGGTAATTATTAATTTATATTAATGTCAATCAGGGACATCCTTGTATAATATAGTATATGGTAGATGCTGGTGCTAGTTAATAGAGGGAGTTGTGGGATCACTATAGGCTCAATATGTTTATGTTCTTGTGGATAAAAACTTGTGGTCAGCACTGTGAGCTGCAGGATGACACATTTATTATAGTATACAGTAAAACTCATGAAAAAGGTTATTACTTTGAATATGAACTAAAACCATTACATTATAAAAACTTTCAAGTGTTAAAAATCTGATTACAATGCCTTTATTTTTGTGATGTTATACTCAAAGCATATTGATAAAATGGAACAGTTAGATGTTCAAGAGGCTATCAAAACCGATCAGCCTTGTGATGGAAAAAAAAGACAGGGCAGTTAAACATTTGGAGAAAGAGTACTGTACACTGATTTTTAGATTGGAAGTAAAGAAGCTCATCTATTAGAGCTATGGTTTTTAATGCTGTTTGCCCACAGCAAACTGTGCTTCAAAGAGGACCAAAGTGCAATCCCTGCTTGAATGAAAAATGAACAATGAAAAAGTAGCAAATTGTATTGAATATGTGAATAAAGACAAACATTTATTTGATTGTCTTGCTGCTAAAGGCTTTGTGTACCTTGGTCAATATTCTGTTCTCACAGCTGAGAACTACTCTAAATATGAGTAATGCTTCTAAATGTAACATGCACTCCACTGTATAACATTTTTCTTTTTCTTATGTAGATATTAACATTTTAGAAACACTATGATACATCTTGAATGAATGAGTATTTGTCATGAACATGGCCTTACTGGATGTATAACACACTCACCATGCCATTTGCAATAAGCAGCAAGATCCCATCTGTGTACTGTTGTATTTGTCAGCTGCTTTCTTGAAGGTCAAGGGAATAAAGCTGCTTTCTTGATAATTTCCATAACCATTCCCTAATTTTTGCATCCCTGTATTTCATCTTACACACCCTGCTTAATACTCTCTGTTTACCCTTAATGAATATTTGAGAGTTCTCGTTTGTCTGGTCCATTCTTTATCTAGCATGTAATCGTGGATGATTTTTCCTGATGAATATCACTGTATTTATATAGGCAAGGTGTTACATGTTGCTCAAATTCTCCAGATTACATTTGAATAGAGTATATACATCATTTTTAATCTGTTTTCTCTTTGAATGGTACGTTGTGAAAATTGTAAAGTAGCTCTAAAGTAGTAGCTTCAAATCAATGTGGAGTTTGCATCTTCTCACTACATCCAAATGAGTATTTAGTTCAGTTCCACTCACTGTTATTATAGAATACAGTAGAATAAGAAAAGTTTATTGCTAGAGCCATGGATGCAGCAACATCAAATTAGAGACACAAAAGGACGTGGCTGCTTTTTCCTTTCCCACCCCATAAGCTAAATAAATTAGGATTGGAAATGTGTCATGTCTTGTCATTAATCATTTTTCATTTGAATTCTTTTACTATCTGTTCATTCCTCAATTAAGGTACACCTGATAGAATTTAGGGTATTTTTTGATATAATCTACTATACAGTTATTTGGTATAATCTTCTTGGGAGGCAGTTTTCCATATTTTTTTAATATGCCACCATCCTGATTAGCTCTTTTTTTTTAAAAAAAAAAAAAAATCAATTATGGTGTTTGTTGTGCTCAATGGAAAACTGACCTAATTAGACAGAGTATTCTTTTTAAAGCTTTTTTAACTACCACATGCAATTTTTTCAGTTATAATTAAAAAATTGCATATCTTCCTTTTCAAACTCAGTTTAATTTTCTCCACATTTTTCCCTTTCTGAACTTCTTTTACATTGTCAATGCTGCATCCACATTTTAAGCATTGTTATGTGCTTGTAATCAAGGCTATGTGACATGGTGTACTGTTGCTACCTCATAGCTCCATGAGACTGGCTTTGAACATGGCATCAGTAAGTGAAGCTCCTATGTTCTTCCCATGTCTGTGTGTTTATTTCTTTTTTTTTTTTTGTAGAACTAGGATTTTCCTCCAAGGTTACTTAATGTATTACATACAGGGCTACTGAGATAAGCTCCAACCTCAATAAACTCTAAATTGGACAGAGTGGGTTTAATATTGTATGCATAGATAAGTTTGCTAATGAATGTAATTTAGGTTGTTTTAATTGACTCGAGATACTGTACCAGTACCAAAATTACTGGCTTGAGATAAGATTAAGAGCAGCAGTTATTAAACTGTAATTACAGCACATTACTACTTAAACCTGTTTCAGCATTCAGTAATTTGTTGCTTCCTTCCTACAATTATTTATACTGTGCTAATCAAGAATTGTCATTTAAACTTGTCAGTGTATACTTGGAAAGTGTTAGATTTTGATATTTTCTGCCAAGTCAGTGGTTTTCTTTCTTTGTAATTTTCTTGCTTTTTAGTCATTCTGGTGTGTGTTAAGACCATAGAGTGTGAATTTATTTATTTATTTAAAGAGCTTCTGTAAAAAGCAAAATTACCCCTGGGGACAAATAAATACCTACCTGCCTGCCTGTTTATTTATGTTGTATGTCCTATTGACAGATCAAAACACAGTACACATTTACAGGTGAACTGAAAAATAAAACGTAAAAAAAACTTTCAATAACAACTCAAAAACACTGCAATAAACTACACATATACCAAGTGGAACACAAGGATATCACCCACCTTGCTGAGTACTTCAGAGAATGCTTGAGCACTTGCCAAAGAAACCCACACAAACATAGTAAAAGAAAGTACCAAACAAAGAGAGGATTTATTTGCAAAAAAATATAATAACAGCAAGGGGAAAGGGACCACTACAGAATATGGTAAAACAATAAAAACTAAGCCTCAGGGCCTTCCCATACAATAGGGTTCCTTAATATCGTATGGTGTGCCTGGTCCACTTACCACTATAGATTTCAGTTTCTTGCTTACCTTCTAACATCAATTACTCTCCTTCTCCAACCTCTATCTTTCATCCCCTTGTTATTAGCACCCTTATTTATGCATTTTCTATGCATATTGGTTGGCATATCAGTTTTTCATCTTAACATATGACACAAAGGTACAGTACACAATTTGCAATCGTTATGATATCTCTCTTTAAATCTACCAAAAAGCTGATTATTTACTGAAAATGTAATAGGAAATTAATCTTCTGTTAACACTATAACAGTGTAGAGTGTAAACCCAGTCTACTATATTTTGATGAATCTTGTATTTAGAAGCTAATCAAAACATTTAAACATTTTATTTCTGTGGCAACTGTCAAAATGAGAACAATGAATTAAGCATAAACCCAATCTATCTTTAGTTATCTCCTGGTTGAAAGCAAACAAAAGCAATGAGAAATATTATATTTCTGTGTAAAGTTCACTTTCAAAATCAACATGATGCTATATTACATTCTTAAACCAACTTAATGAAGTTCAAGCTCCCAGGAAACAGAAGCCTGTCCCTGGAGGACTGGGTGCAGGACTGGAAACAGCCTTGAAAAGAATACTACTCCATTGCATGCCCTTCTCATCCACATTAAAATGGTAACCTAAGAAACGCAGTTTTGGGGATTTTGGATAAAAATCCATTCAGATACAGAGAAAACTTGCAAATTTCATAATGACAACCAGGTGTGGAAATCAAATCTAGGATGGTGAATCTGTGAAATGGCTTTATTAACCACTGTTCTACCATGCCTGTCAAAATCAACATTAATTAACTAAATTATGCAAGTCCCCTTCAATAATCACTGTGTATTTTGCATTACATGTATTTAATGCCATTTCTGAAAAAAGGTTAAGCAGCTTTATGTTATCTTATCAATAGCACCTGATGACCCCGATTCTCTTGATTCACTAACACAATGTCTGACTTGTATCTCAGAATGGATGAATAGTAACTTTCTCAAGTTGAATAAAGAGAAAACTGAAATCTTAGTGATTAGCAATAATGGATACATTGAGGCTATTAGAAATAAACTGGATACATTAGGATTAAAAGTCAAGACGGAGGTAAAAAGTTTTAGGGGTAATTGTTGACTGTAATCTGAATTTTAAATCACCTATTAATCAGATAACTAGGACAGCATTTTTTCACTTAAGAAACATAGCTAAAGTTAGACCTCTTATATCACTGAAAGATGCTGAGAAATTAGTTCACGCATTTGTTTTCAGTCGACTAGATTACTGTAATGCACTCCTCTCAGGACTACCCAAGAAAGACATAAATCGTTTGCAACTAGTGCAGAATGCAGCTGCAGAAAATCTGAACACATTACTCCAGTTTTGATGTCACTACACTGGTTACCTGTGTCATTCAGGATTGACTTTAAAATTCTGCTTATGGTATATAAAGCCTTAAATAATCTCGCCCCATCTTATATATCGGAATGTCTGACACCTTATATTCCAAATTGTAACCTCCTCAAATGAGTGTCTCCTTAGAATTCCAAGAACAAAACTTAAAAGAAGTGGTGAGGCGGCCTTCTGCTGCTATGCACCTAAAATCTGGAATAGCCTGCCAATAGGAATTTGCCAGGCTAATACAGTGGAGCACTTGAAAACACATTACTTTAACATGGCCTTTTTATAACTTCAATCTAACTTAATTTAACTTAATCCTGATACTCTGTATGATTCAATTTCCTCATAATAATTACTCATGGTGGCTCTAAAATCCATACTGACCCCTACTCTCTTTTTCTGTTTCTTTTTCCGGTTTCTTTGTGGTGGTGGCCTGCGCCACCTCCACCTACTCAAAGCTTCATGATGCTCCAACAATGATATATGGATTAAAAGGCAGAAGTCTGCATGACCATCATCATCAAGCCCTTCCGTGAGAACCCTAAATCCAAAGAGAACTGTTTCATTTATGTTAGGTAGAATGCCCAGAGGGGACTGGGCGGTCTCATGGTCTGGAATCCCTACAGATTTTATTTTTTCTCCAGCCGTCTGGAGTTTTTTTGTTTGTTTTTTCTGTCCCCCCTGGCCATTGGACCTTACTCTTATTCGATGTTAATTAATGTTGATTTATTTTGTTTTCTTATTGTGTCTTTTATTTTTCTATTCTTTATTATGTAAAGCACTTTGAGCTACTGTTTGTATGAAAATGTGCTATATAAATAAATGTTATTGTTGTTGTTAATTGTTAAAATTTTGTGAACATGCAACATTAAATGCTTAGTGTTAATATTCATTTGGTTAGTGAGAATAATTATAAACTCATGTAATTAATGCTGTTACTTGTGTAGTTTGTTAATTTGCTTGACGCTTCATAACACAGACTTTAGGTTGAGTAAGACTAGTAGTATATTTCAGGGTAGATTTGCGCCCTGGATAACCGGAAAGGAAGATGGATGGGTTGATTGAGAGATGGTAAATATTAGCCACAGCTGCCTATGTGAAAGTGCGTACACACCGGGATGAGAGGCAATCCTGTGGCCATATATATATATAGACCTATAGTGCGTCTATTTTAATTGAATCTGCGCCTCCGAGTTACACCTTTGCTCATGCGGATTGCCAAGGTAAGAAAGGCGGTGGTTTAGCAAACATTTACTCAAGCTGGTTAAAGTGTAAAGATGTCGGCTTTGGCAAATTCAAGTCCTTTGAGTATCTTGCCATTGTTATTCATGGAGTTTCCCAGTTTCTAGTATTATCCATGTATAGACCTCCTAAATATAATGCGTCTTTCTCTGAGGAATTCTCAGACTTGGTGTCAATTGTAATTATAAACTATGACATGTTCCTAATAATCGGTGACTTTAACTTTCATATCGATAATCAGTGTGACCAGAAAGTAAAAAAATTCATGAACCTCCTGGACTCTTTTGATTTGAGCCAGCACATTAGTCAGCCTATACACAAAGCAGGTTATATGTTAGACTTAGTAATTACAAAAGGACTAAAAGTTGATGTGAAGCAGATCATTTATATTGGTCTATCAGACCATTTTCTCTTACTATTTAATATGAAATAATGATAGAAAATATTCACGAGAAGCATATTGTTAAAAAACGCTTCTTTGATTCATCAGCAGCTTCAAAATTTGCAAACATTCTAAGCAACCAGTCCATTTGTAGTGCTTACTACAATAGTGAGAATAATGTAAATAGTAAGGTGGAAAATTTTAATACTAAGGTAAGAGCTGCTGTTGACATAGTCGCACCTGAAAAGATAGTTAAAAAAATCTTCTAGCACTTTTACACCATGGAAGACCCAAAGAGTGTCTGATCTAAAGAGAACATGCCGGAGAACTGAGCATAAATGGAGAAAAACTAAACTGATTATCCACTATGAGATATTGAAGGTTAAAATAATAGAATACATTAAGACCTAAACTATCTCACTTCCAGTTAAGACTATAAAGTGACATCAAAAACTCAGAATCAGTGTCTCCATGATGGGACAGTTAACTTCGTAAGCTGGAATGTTAAAGGCCTGAATCACGAATTAAAGAGAAAGAAAGTACTTTCTCACCTAACAGGTCTAAATGCTAAAATAGTATTTTTACAGGAAACCCACTTACTAAGCAAGGATCAGTTCCGGCTGCAAAAAGACTGGACTGGTCAAATTTTCCATTCTAATTTTATGAAGAAAACTAGAGGGGTGGGAATTCTCATACATAGAACAGTACCATTTGTAGCATCAGATGTAGTATTGGATCCTGAAGGGAGATACAGTATGTAATGGTCATGGGAGACTTATCTAACTGTAAAATGATTTTGATAAATGTTTATGCACCTAATGTTGATGATAAGGAATTTATACAAAATTTTTTTGCATCCATTCCCAATCTGAACACTCATAAAGTTTTAATGGCTGGGGACTTTAATTGTGTTTTAAATCCACTTTTAGATAGGACTTCCTCCACATTTTTAAACCCAAATTCAAGAACATATTTTTTCTACTCACCAGGACATAATTGCTACTCAAGGATTGATTACTTCTTTATAGACAATAACTTCTTGCCTAAGATTAAATCTTGTAAATACGATGCTATTGTTATTTCGGACCATGCACCTATGATCTTGGAGCTGAAATTACTAAGCCCCATACACTCAACCCGCTTCTATTAGCTGACGAGAATTGTACTAAATTTATATCCAAACAAATCAAATTCTTTCTAGAGACAAATACATCCCCCGAGATCTCTGCAGGAATACTCTGGGAAACTCTTAAGGCCTTCTTAAGAGGACAGATTATCTCATATCTTTCCCACAGAAATAAATCCGAAGCAAAGAAAGTAGCAGAGATAATAAGCGAAATTACTAAAATAGATGAAGAACATGCCAGACTACCAAGCGAGACTCTACATAGGAGGAGGCAGGCTCTACATTCAGAATTAAACCTCTTGACAACTAAAGAAACTGAACAACTAATTTACAAATCCAGACATCATTACTATGAACATGGAGAGAAAGCTAATAAGCTTTTAGCTCAACAAATTCACAAGCAAGAAGTGCGCAACGCAATCTCGGTAATCACTAACACGAATGGAGATAAAATCATTGAACACAAAAATATAATGCACACTTTTAGAGACTACTATAAATCCCTATATACTACTGAGTTTAAAGAAGACAATATACAATCTAATGCATTTCTGGATACATTACAGATACCACAAATAGACGCTTTTAGTGTGGAGGAACTTGATAAACCTCTGGCATTATCAGAATTACTAGATGCTATAAAGTCACTCCAAGGTGGAAAAGCAGCAGGCCCTGATGGCTACCCTGCAGAGTTTTACAAGAAATTCTCCGCTCAGCTAGCTCCCCTCCTATTAGCAACATTTACAGAAGCCAGAGATAACCAATCTCTTCCACAAACCTTTCGCCAAGCATTAATCACTGTTTTCCCAAAACAAAATAAGGACTTATTACAATGTGCATCATACAGACCAATTTCACTTCTGAATAACGACGTTAAAATACTCTCTAAAATCATAGCTAGAAGGATGGAGAAAGTGCTCCCCTCAATAATATCACAAGACCAAACTGGATTTATTAGGGGCCGACACTTATCTTCAAATCTTCGACGCCTGTTTAATGTAATATACTCACCAACTAAATCAAACACCCCAGAAATATTATTATCATTGGATGCAGAAAAAGCATTTGACATGATTGAATGGAAATATCTTTTTACTATATTGGAGAAGTTTGGGTTTGGCCCGAACATTTGTGCATGGATCAAATTACTGTATACTAACCCAGAAGCTTCAGTTTGCATCAATAACATTTGCTCAGACTATTTTAAACTAGAACGTGGCACTAGACAAGGATGCCCCTTGTCACCGCTGCTGTTTGCGATTGCCATTGAACCACTGGCAATACATTGTCGAAATACTGATCAGATAAAGGGGATTAGCAGAGAAGGACTGGAACAGAAAATCTCATTATATGCAGATGATATGGTACTGTATATTTCGGACCCAGAAAATTCTGTGCCTGCAGTCTTAGCAGCACTCACAGAATTTCAAAAGATCTCTGGTCTCAGAATTAATCTGAATAAAAGTGTACTCTTTCCAGTGAAATTTTCAAGCATATAATATTAGATTAGAGACCCTGTCAGTGTCTTTTTTCTCTTTCTTCATCATGTAAAGCACTTTGAGCTACATTGTTTGTATGAAAATGTGCTATATAAATAAATGTTGTTGTTGTACTGAGCAAGTAGATAAATTATATTTACTGAGTGATACCTGATGCCAACATTACTTCATGAGAAAATGTATATGAAATAGTTTAGATAATGCATTTCTTAAAGCATGTTCTCGAAAGCGAGCAAACTAAGAAATTATAAACTGAAAAAATTTCATTTGGATAGTAATACGTAATTGTCACATTATTCAGTTTTAAGCTTACTGTGGCAAAAATGACTGATATGTGACGGATATCTTAATAAATGAGCCACTGTAATTGGACCTAGGACAGTGAGCATGTGTAATAGAGAATGTGCCCTGTAGTGAACTACTGTGCTTTCTTTGTTTGGTTCTTGCCTTTTACGTAAAACTGATTTGCTATACTGTAAAGCCCCTATAAACTGGAAGTTAAGCAAATACACGCAGACTGATGTTTTCAGTGTGAAATATTGCTCAAGTAACAATTTTTTTGTGCATTAGACAATCATGCCTTCTAAAAGTGGAAGACTAGAATCTCTTTAGAATACACGTATTTTCTAATGTCACAACACAAAGGCTAACTCAGTTATGCTCTGAAGTGCTTCAAATATTGATTTTAAAATTATTTAACATTACTTAGATCCAGCTTATCTATGCAAAACTCTTAAGGCTACTGCCACTAGGGAGCTAATAGCCATGTTTTTTCAACAAATCATACCTACCAAAGTGGGAGATGTAATCTGATGGAAGACTAGGTGTAAATCACAGTAGGATGGTATGAAACAGGGGCTAGTTGAGAAAGTCAGAGGTGTACCCCACGCTTACAAAATAAAAGAACTTCCACATTCCATAATGTGTGAACTTGGTTCACAACAGAGGCTTCTACATATTGTACTCCTCATTTGAATTGTCCAAATAAGTAGTTATAGAGACCTTCAAGGCAAAGACCTATATTGCAAAGCCAAAGTGTTACTGGGACTTTTCTTTACTTTCCTGTTTTCCTTCCATTACTTCCATTTCTCCCTGTAATAATCTCTCCCTTAATGTTTTATTAATACCATGCTATTTTTGGTATTAGAAATTCTTCTTGGGATTATTCCAAACTTAAACACTGTGATGCATGGTTGGGGTTCTTTCCTGTCCTGGAGGCTGTTGCAAAGGAAGGACAGGGGGAGAAGAAGTGCACAGGGCACTGTCTTCCCCTGAAGCACTAGAATGCAGCCCCCCTGGGTTTCAGCGGCACCATTGGATTCCCACAGGGCTTCGTGAGAGTTGGAGTTTGGCACAGCCCCATTGGGTTCCGTGGAGGCAACCAGGGGAAGCTGCAGGGTCCTGCTTTGGACTTAAACCCACCTGGGAGCCTTCTTCTCTCGGCTGCTCCCATTAGAGTTTGCCACAGCGGATCATCTTCTTCCATATCTTGTTCTGTTACACACATCACCTGCAAGTCCTCTCTCACCAAATCCATAAACCTTCTCTTAGGCCTTTCTGTTTTCCTCTTGCCTAGCAGCTCTATCATTATTATCCTTCTCTCAATATACTCAGCATCTGTCCTCTACACATGACTAAACCAACGCAATCTCACCTATCTCCTATCCGTCCAACTTGAGCTGATCCTCTATTGTACTAATTTCTAATCCTGTCCATCCTTGTCACAACCAGTGCAAATCTTAGCATCTTTAACTCTGTTACCTCCAACTCTGTCTCCTGCTTTCTGGTCAGTGCCACCATCTCCAAACCATAAAATATAGCTGGTCTCACTACCGTCCTGTAGACATTCCCTTTCACTCTTGCTGATACCAGTCCGTCACAAATTACTCCTGTCACTCTTCTCCACCCATTCCACCCTGCCTGCACTCTCTTTTTCTATTCTCTTCCACAGTCCCCATTACTTTAAACTGTTGATCCCAAGTATTTAAACTCATCCACTTTTGCCAACTCTACTCCTTGCATCCTCACCATTCCACTTACATCCCTCTCATTTACACACATGTATCCTGTCTTGTTCCTACTGACCTTCATTCCTCTCTTCTCTAGAGCATATCTCCACCTCTGCAGGATCTCCTCAACCTGCTCCCTACTATTGCTACAGATCACCATGTCATCAGCAAATATCACAGTCCATGGGGACTCCTGTCTAATCTTGTCTGTCAACCTGTCCATCACCATTGCAAATATGAAAGGGCTCAAAGCCGATCCCTGATGTAATCCCACCTCCACCTTGAATGCATCTGTCACTCCTACTGCAGAAATTACCACTGTCACACTTCCCTCGTACATATCCTGTACACCTCTTACATGATTCTTTGCCACTCCCGACTTCTTCATACAATACCACAGCTCCTCTTGAGGTACCCTGTCATATGCTTTCTCCAGGTCCACAAAGACGCAATACAACTCCTTCTGGCCTTCTCTATATTTCACCACCAACATCCTCAGATCAAACAACACATATGTGGTGCTCTTTCTTGGCATGAAACCATACTACTGCTCACTAATCATCACCTTACTTCTTAACCTAGCTTCCCCTACTCTTTCCTATAACCTCATGCTGTGGCTCATCAATGTTATCCCCCTGTAGTTATAACAGTCCTGCACATCCCCCTTATTCTTAAATATTGGCACCAGTACACTTCTTCTCCACTCCTCAGGCATCCTCTCACTTTCCAAGATTCCATTAAACAATCTAGTTAAAAACTCCACTGCCATCACTCTTGAACACCTCCATGCCTCCACAGGTATGTCATCTGGACCACTGGCCCTTCCATTTTTCATCCTCTTCATAGCTGTCCTTACTTCCTCCTTGCTAATCTGTTGCACTTCCTGATTCACTATCTCATTCTTACATCATCCAGCCTCTTCTCTCTCTCTCTCATTTTCTTCATTCATCAGCCTCTCAAAGTACTCTTTCCATCTGCTCAACACTCTCTCTTTGCTTGTGAGTATGTTTCCATCTTTATCCTTTATCACCATAACCTCCTGCACATCTTTCCCAGCTTGGTCTCTTTGTTTAGCCAATGGGTACAGGTCCTTTTCTCCCTTCTTAGTGTCCAACCTTTCATATAACTCATCATACGCGTTTTCTTTAGCCTTCGCCAACTCTCTCTTCACCTTGTGCCTTATCTCCTTGTACTCTTGTCTACTTTCTGCATCTCTCTGACAACCTCACTTCTTCTTTGCCATCCCTATATCACATACAGTGTGTGGAAAATATGTTTTCTTTGAGTGGCACTAAAACCAAAATAAGTCTTTGGTACCTTTGTATTTAACTCACCAGTCTGCCAAATAGCTTACAGTGCTGACTGCCCTATTATAATGTCAAAATTCTACAAAATAGAAGTGTAATGATTATCCCTACCCATTATTCCAGTTTGTAATATCTTTGCTAATTTATGCAAAGAACACAACATTATACAAGTAATGCATGGTGTCAGTTTTTAAGTGAGATTCCTCTGTATGCTCTCCTGTACTTCCCCATCCCACCACCAGGTTTCCTATTCTTCCTTCCTCTTTCCAGATGTCACTCCAAGCACTCTTCTTGCTGTCTCCCTTACTACATCTGCTCTAGCTTCCCAACTGTCTGGTAACTCTTCACTACCACCCAGTGTCTGTCTCACCTTCTCCTTAAATTCAACCTTCCAGTCTTCCTTTTTCAGATTCCACCATTTGATCCTTGGCTCTGCCCTCACTCTCTTCATCTTCTTGATCTCCAGTGTCATCCTACAGATCAGCATCCTATGCTGCTTAACTACACTTTCCCCTGCCACCACTTTGCAGTCTTCAATCTCCTTCAGATTGACTCTTCTGCATAGGATGTAATCTACCTGTGTGCACCTTCCTCCACTCTTGTACGTAACTCTGTGTTCCTCCCTCTTCTTAAAATACGTACAGTAATCCCTCCTCGATCGCGGGGGTTGCGTTTCAGACCAACCCCGCGATAGGTGAAAATCCGCGAAGTAGAAACCATATGTTTGTGTGGTTATTTTTATATATTTTAAACCCTTATAAACTCTCCCACACTGTTTATAAATATTCCCTGCACAGTTATACAGCATAATCCCTTTGTATTCTCTTAGATATTAGGTAAGATTCATTGAAATTATGTATGTAAACACACTGTTTATATACAGTATAACCTAAATATTATTTTAAAGATATCGAGTGTCTCCGATATCACATATGTTACAGCCATTACGATAGACAGGCCACCAGCAATAAATACGTACAATGCAAGAATAATTGTATACAATAAATTTGTGTACAGTGACACTAAACGTACGTACATGTACCAAGTACTGTAAGTAAAAAATTAATTATGGTTACTCACCAACAATGACATGATGACTTGTCTGATAACGATGAGTTTAATTTTACTGCACAACAAAGGAGAGAGTTACAGCCCTTCTAAAGGAGCCACTTCAGGCAACTGTGTAGCACCGCCGTTATTCTTCTTCAATCCAAATCCCTAAAGCAGATTCCATCCAGACTACTGCCTTATTACTTCCACTTACAACTCATTTTGCCCCCTGGTTAAAAGGACATTGCGGCCGTAGATCTTATATTTCTTTCCTACTTTTTAAATAAAAAGAATCATAGCCTCATTGATGCTGTAATGGCGTCCTACAGTGGTGTAGCTTTTCCCTTCCTTCAACAAATCCAAAACGTTTACCTTTTCGGCAATCGTTAACAACTTCCATTGGCGCTTGGGCACAGACCCTGAAGTAGTAGCAGGAGCAGATCGTTTTGGAGCTTTAATGAAGGGCTTGACTATGCACAAAGATAAACACAAAAGAGCACAAAAGTTAACTCTTTACACAGCGAAACATGTTGATGCTAAATGAGCAAGACGAGACTTCCTGGTTAACACCGCATTCAGCACACAGGAACTTAACTGCGTGCTCTGATTGGTTAGCTTCTCAGCCATCCACAAATAGCGTCCCTTGTATGAAATCAACTGGGCAAACCAACTGAGGAAGCATGTACAGGAAGTAAAAAGACCCATTGTCCGCAGAACCCGCAAAGCAGCGAAAAATCAGCGTTATATATTTAGTTATGCTTACAAATAAAATCCGCGATAGAGTGAAGCTGTGAAAGTCGAAGCGCGATATAGTGAGGGATTACTGTATTCACCACAGCCATATCCATCCTTTTGGCAAAATCCACTATCATCTGACCTTCTTCATTCCTCTCCTTGACACCATACCTACCTATCACCTCCTCATCTCCTGTGTTCCCTTCACCAACATGTCCATTGAAATTCACTCCAATCACCACTTTCTGTCCCTTGGGTACACTGTTCATCACTTTATCCAACTCACTCCAAAAATCTTCCTTCTCCTCCATTGTACACCCAACTTGCGAGGCATGTGCACTAACAACATTCATCATCACACTTCCAATTTCCAGCTTCATAATCATTACTCTGTCTGACACTCTTTTCACCTCCAAAACACTCTTGACATACTGTTCCTTCAGAATAATCTCCCATCCACACCATGATAGAACAATTTGAATCCACCTCCGATCAACCTGGCCTTACTCCCCTTCCATTTAGTCTCTTGTACGCACAATATATCAACCTTCCTTCTCTCCATCATATCCGCTAACTCTCTCCCCTTACCAGTCATACTGCCAACGTTCAAAGTTCCTCCCCTCAGTTCCACTCACTTTACCTTCCTCCTCTCCTCCTGCCATCGGAAACGTCTCCCCAGCTCTTCTCCTCCTCCTTCTTCTTCTGATTTGGCCAACAGTAGCCTAATTTCTGGCAGCACCCTGTTGGTTAACAGTACTGGTGGCGGTCGTTGTTAACCGGGGCTTGACTGACCCAGTGTGGAAATTTGTGGTGTTGTCCGCATATTGATTTGGCAAAATTTTACATTGGATGCCCTTCCTGACGTAATCCTCCCCATTTAACCGGGCTTGGGATTGGCACGATGAAACACACTGGTTTGTTCATCGCCTTTGGCTGGGTTTACACCCACCTGGGAGTACTTCCAAATTATAAATTGCTGATGGGCTAGTTGAAGTGCTTTCAGGCACAGCATAAAAGAGACCACCTCACTTCATTTGAGGAGCCAGAATTGGGAGGAGGAAGACGAAGCTTGCCAGATGAGGAGTGGAGGTGGAAGGAGACAGAAAGAGGAAGAAAAATAAGAAGTCAAAGTGCTGTGTACTGCTTTATTTGTGCTTGGTGCTTTATTGTACTGGGCATTGGAATTAAGGCATAGCATTTCCCACATCAAAATAAAGCCATGTGTGTTGTTGGACTTGTGCCTAGTGCCAGTCTGTGTCAGGATTGGGAAGCTGGTGCACTCCCTGGTGGCTACAACACATTCAGGAGTCAAATATGGGTCCTTATATTCATGTGTATCCACCATAAAAGCAGAGTCAGCCAAAGTAGAGATTAGCAGGCTTTTTATACATTTTTTACAAAAAGTCCCAAAATTTCCCAGATTAATCCTGCTTTTTCTCCATTGTCAACAGAGCACATTATGTGCTATTAGGTCTCCTTAATGATGGATTCATGTGATTATATCATCTCAGATTTACTAGCACACATTTAAGGTACAATGATGTATTCAACAATATTCTTATCAATGTCACTAAGTGTTGAAACTGGAAAACTGGAAACTGTTAGACATTTTTACATGGATTAAGAAATATTTCGGAAAATAAGTTGAGTGCAGTGTTCATCATGTTAGTTTTTTGTTTTCAGTGTGAAAATAGCTTCACTTCACTTTCACTCCAGAAATATTCACTGTAGCAACAACCTGAGGTGAACAAATCAGATTACATCTTCCAACCTCCTATTGGGGCATTCACCCATTTTACATTTAGTTAAAATACAGTATATCAGTGTCATCTCAAATTATTGTTCTAATGCTTAACCGAAATGCTTGTTACCTGACAATATTTTATGTTACAGTGTACAGCAAAGCCCAGACTTTTTTTTAGCAGCCTAAGGGTTACACATCAATTCTCCTTTGCAGTGTTAAATCAACAGTGAAGATGGTAATAGTCTGAGGACATGTTAAGAAAACACTCCATCTCAATGTAAATTTTCCTGCAAAATAGACCAAATCCTGCATAAATGTTACATCAAAATGCTTCACAAACAGATAATAGCTGTGGAAATTAACCCTGAAAAGTGAAAAAGGACTGAAATTAAACTACATTTTTGCTGCACTCTTTGTGATAATTGCGTCAGACAACTTCTCGGTTGACTTCAGATGTGAATATAAAAAAAACTGCTAGAAGCTATGCTTTCTGAAAGTAACTGAGAAGAAAGACATGACTGCAGTGTTTATTTTCTAGAATTTCTTTGTTAGGTTATAGGTTTTGAATGTGCACAGAAATATTGCACGGAATAAATACAGTTTGCCAACGATAAACTTCCCTCATAGATGAGCTGTTGTCTTTAATCTTTACAGCAGTATACATACAACAGACATACAAATCAGAGTGAAACCTGAAAACTCCACTGCACTCTTACTGAAGCCTAATCTGTATTGCTTTTGTAAATATTATGTTAAGAGGTTTGTGGTAAACAAAGACTGATAGATTGATAAGACAAAGAGACTTGCATGCAGGAATCAGTGAACCATCCACTGCTACTTATAAATCAGATTTTATTTTCTTTCTTTTAAAGTGCCAAGATATTATAAAATGAATATGGATCTCTAAAAGTTAATTAATTTCATTATATAATGAAGAATGCTGAATGAGAAATATAATGTACACAATGTCACTGATAGACATTACCGAAAGTGTAATATTTCAGAACAAAAAAAAAGATAAAGCACAACCACATAGATAAAATAAACCTGGAGAGGAAGGCAAAACCCAGTGGCTAGCCTGAGTGTCACAAGGGGAACTGGCTACATGTTTGGCTTGGAAAGGGTTATTTTTAATATCTGTTCTGAGTGTTGTTCTGCTGAGAGACATAAGTCCCTGTGTAGTTAAGACTCAAAAATATATAATCAGACTTGGAATTGGGCTTATAAAATTTGTTTACTCGAACATATTTACTGGAGAACTGACTAGCTCTACTCCATTTATGTTGCCTCTGGGAGCTTAAGAAATATGCTATAAAAGTGGTAAAGCAGACAGCTTAAAAGCACAAATTCTATAATCACTATGAACTATTTAAATTTCCTTCCACAAGGCACTATATGGTGGTGGATTGTTTGTGTGTGGCTCTTAATATAACTCCTGATGTAATTCTAGAGTTCTTTTAAAAATAAACCAAGGTATTTTAATGGGAACTTCTGGCTAAGTGAATATACAGTACACTTAACTAATTAACTTAGTTCAGTATTTGGTTGCATGCTTGTGCCAGTTTTTGCTTTTCCTTGTGAATTTTTTCACCAATTAATTTTGTATAAATGTATTTGGTAGTATTCTTACTAATACCATTTCTATTTAAACTCTTGAAGCTATTTTTATTTCTCTTCCCTATGTAAATGTTGTCTGAATTACCTACTTAACATTTACTGTTGTCTTTATAAAATATTCATATTAATCCAATAGTACACAGAGCTTACATGATGAGTAATTTCACATTATGTACACCAAGACCTGATAGTAATCTTAGTCATTGTAGCATAACTGAAGATGGTGGTTATCATGTAATGCAGTTACGTAAATTGGGTAGTGCTGGTTTCTAGCTTCATAATTGTGTAGAGAGACCTGCAGGCAGAGATTTCATATTCTATTTCAGAATTCTGTTGTACATCTATGCCATTAAAGATGATAAAATTTTAATCTCATTGTGTCAGTCTCACTGTGTTAATTTCAGACTTTGTTGTTCATACTTACTCCCATTAGCCCTATAACAGACAAAGTAGCTTTTGAAAATGGATGGATGCCTGCCTATGCGGGCTTAGCTGTTTATTGTGGGCTTAATGGAAACGGTTGTTGGGAGCTTTTGGACATTATGCTTTATATAACTGCAGTTACTAAATGTGCAGTTTGACTTTGTTTTCTAGTACAGTATGTCAAATTTCTCCCTTCTTATTAATGGCCATTTTAAATATTACATAGCCTTGAATCTTCATATCGTGTGATGTTATTGAGTCTTGGATCATTTCCAGGATCTTTGCTTACGGTTCAGTTCCTGTTCCTGTATGTTTTTCTTTTTTTCCCAGTTATGTTCCATCTGAAGGGCGCAGGTGCTTTCTAATCTTTTTTCTTTTGTTTTTGACTTTCCTTTTCCTGTCTTGATCCTTAAATTCTTCTTGTCTTAATCCTCAATTTCTTTCCTGTAGTCTTTACTGAGTGATCTCTCAGAAATTCCTTTACCCAGTCCAAATTTTTCTTTTTGGTTGAAACCTTTAATTGAAAATTATTTGGTGTTAATTTCTTGCTCTGTAATATTAGCATATCCCATGAGTCTTTCTGCTTTTCATTTTTGTACTACATATCACATTTTCTTTCTTAATTATCCTTTCTGACCATTCTACATTTGGGTTCACTTTAGGCGAATGCCATTAGCTTTAGTAGCTAACAAATCTTCCTTGGCTTCTTAGATGATGAGCCCAGAATTTGGTATTGTATTTCAGTGGTAGCTGTAGTTCTTTCAACTGGTCACACAGCCAGAATTAGTCGGTGTCAAGCAATGCTCTCTTTCTAGAAGAGAGAAGCCATGGAAATTTAGCCCAACATTCTCAGATAAACTGTTTTTCTTATTAATGATTTTTTATTAGACTCTTATTAGTGATCTTTATTTGTTGCCGTTCCATTCTAATCAGCTATCAGGATGAAATTCTTATATTGTTATTTTGTTCTTTAATTTTTGTATTTAATGTGGAAACATGTGGTATGGAGTATTTAATTTCAATTTAATGTATTTGTCTTGCAATGCTAAAACAAACAGAAAATAATATACTCCATCAAGACAGGTTGACTGATTGAGCTTAATTAAGTAGTACACTGGTATACATTTAAAACCATTTAATTAGGTTTTCATTGTCCTCACATTCACTTTCAATTTTTTAGCTAAAAAATCATTCATTCTTTCTGTTCATCGATTTAAATAATTTAATGAAGTATTGTAATTTTTATGTTTCCATCTACCACTTATTATCTGCTGGGAAATGATAGATTTGGGTTAAACAGATGTCTGGAAACAAAGGTACTGGAACAAGCAGTGAAAAATAGTTAATAATTGGTAATCAGTAATATAGCTTGGATTTGCAGACTTGCATTTTCTTTATTATTATATTTGTTTTTATACAGATAGATTTAACTTACTATACATATAGCACATATAAAAATATTGGAATGACTGGGTCTGGAAAATGTATGAAGAAGTTTTATTAGTTTTGTTGACTTTTGAGGATTGTTTGCTACCCTAAACCCAATGCTGCTGGGATAACCTATAGCTCCATGCTGCTTTGTACTATACAAAACAGGTTAAAAAACGTTTTTATATTGTATATTAAAGGAGTATATGGGCTAGTTTCAGACAATGTGATGTAGAACAAATCAAGTTTTACATTTATCCTAAGCTACATAAAATAATATCCTAAATCACTACTTTTCAGTTGTAATAATTATCTAGTGACCCTGGAAAATCATTTTTATGATGCCAACAAGCTTTCCTTCTGAATTTTTAAAATTAGGTTCCCAGTAGAATTCATCTGAAAGGCACATTCACACAGATAAACCAGCTTCTTGAGCAATATAAACTCCAATGGGGAGTTTTTTACACTTCTGTACAGCAGTTCAAATGTGAATATTGGACATCACCTGCAGAATACTGATAACAATATTTTGCCAATCATTTCATTACATACTTTTCACAATTCGGATATAGATATAATATATATTACCTGACATCAAGCTTAGTTAAGCAAAAGTCTGTAGATATCTGCATATTTTTACTCTTTAGTTACCGTCTGATGAGCAACTTACATCTGATTCACTGAAGTTATTTGCTAAAGAAATTTGTTTTTTAGCTGTGTTTGTTCAAATCCATTTCATTTAGCATAAAGCCACACCCCCAAAGGCAGCATCCAGAACTGTGGTCTTGTGTGTCCTTGTGATGCTGGGCAAGATTATAGTTATATTTCCTGTAGTACAGTTAGTACAGTACTAGGGTTAACTCAGGTTTTGTAGATAAAGTTAGAGAGGCAAGATTGCGTTGGTTTGGACATGTGTAGAGGAGAGATGCTGGATATATTGGGAAAAGGATGCTAAGAATTGAGCTGCCAGGCAAGAGGAAAAGAGGAAAGTCTAAGAGAAGGTTGATGGACGTGGTGAGAGACAACATGCAAGTGGTGGGTGTAACAGAGCAAGATGCAGAGGACGGGAAGATATGGAAAAATATTATCTGCTGTGGCGACCCCTAATGGGAGCAGTTGAAAGAAGAAGATGGCACATTAGCTATTGGCGCATTAGCTATTTTACCGGGCAAAATTTCCTAAAGTACTTGGTGTTGCTTACAGTGCAGTTAATCAGATGTATCTGAACTACTATGCAACTAGCTGAGTACTTTCTCAGTTTTTTTTATTTTTAATAAATTTGCAAAAACCTCAAGTAAACTTTTTTCACGTTGTCATTATGGGGTGTTGTGTGTAGAATTCTGAGGAAAAAATAAATTTAATCCATTTTGGAGTAAGGCTGTAACAACAAAATGTGGAAAAAGTGATGCGCTGTGAATACTTTCCGGATGCACTGTATATGTATATCAGGCATATGTATCATGTGGATACTGTAGGTAGGAAAAACTTCAAGTGCAAATCCTACATATAATATTGACTTTCACCAAATGTTATGCTATGATACATACTATGCATGGAATTTTTCTTTGATATATCTTATATTATAAAAAACTTTGTTTTTCTTCTTTATGAGATTTCTGAGACTCTGATTGTTCTCACATCCTACCAATGCTATGTATATAATCTTTATTTTATTATTTTCTTGTTTGTTCCAGAAAATAAAAGTGCTTAAATTACCACAAATACTGAGAAATTATGATGCGTTAATTATTCAAGTTGGAAGAAACCTCTTTACAGGTGAGTAAACTTGCCTTTCTTAGCAGAAGTTTATGGCACTGCAACTGTGATTTTGTGAAAAATATTTTAAAACAAGCTTATTTAAACTTGTTTATTTTCAAGGAAATATTAAATTACTGGTAAGAATCCCTGACACATCCACTTGATAATACTCCATTCATCATCATACTGTTCCTCTTAATTGATGTTTATACAGTGTTTACTTCAGTCAGGTGGGCACTAGTATCGTTTGTTATTTATTAAAAATGCTCCATGGGGCATAACTGTACAGCCAATGGTAACAGTCAGAATGTGAGGGAAGATTTGTAACACTATGTTTTAGGTTTTCTATCTTTACTCTGTGACATGTAGTATTTATCACTGGGTCTAATCAGCAGTTCAGTTCATTTTTATACATAATTTGCATTTGAATTTGTAACTCTATGATCTCTTAATGATATTTCCATGACTGGCATCTCAGAAAACAATTCACAGTATAATTTATATTTAATAAGCAGAATATTGATCAAAATTAAGTTTAGCAGTTGCTGTAGACCATACAAGAAATATTCAAAAATGCTGTGAGGTACTGATATTCCTGTTTTACACTCCACCTATCATTTTTAGGCCATAATGTCTGCATCCCATGGGTATTCACTTTCTTTGGAACATCTAAAATTGAATTATTCTTTAATTGTTGAAAAAATAAAACAATTTGCATCAGCGTATCCACAATAGAGTTTCTCACTCAGATGAAGAAAAAAAAGTCAAAATGTTTTGTTATGTCTGATGAGTAAAAGTATCAAAAGAATCGTAAGAAATATTGTAGGCAGGCAAAATGAGAACCTTCAAACAATCATGAAATAGTTCAGTTTGCACTCTTTAACCTTATTTCTGAATGCTAAATAACAGAACGAATGAAACTGAAACATCACTTGAGTAACAGTAATACCTGTGGCTAAGCTATGGAATTGAAGGTAATCTGTATTGAAGTGATCTGGTTTAACTGGGGCAGCTTTCACTAACATGAAATAGCATTACAAGCCCTCAGGGAGCAACAATATAATAGATTTTTCACTAAACAAGAAAGGCCTAGTTAAAATCCCTAGAGAGCCTTCTGAACAAGCATGCATGAGTATGGCTTTGCTGACTGCTGCTAACAGACTGAGTAGTTTAATTAGATCGAGAAATGCTGTTGCTACATGTCTTCAACTCATTTGTCTTTGTATGTGTCACTTCAGCTTCTCTATTGAGCAGTTCGTGGGGTAATAATGCAATCACATATTTATTAGTGGGACTTACGAATAAGAAGGCCAAATACAGCTTCACAGAACCAGGTCAACAATGCTCTATAGGGCTAGGCCCATATATTTGTTTTCTAGATTATAACAATATTATTGTCAATATACATGTGCTTGTGTGCTTCGTACGCACAGAATCACTGATAAGGGATTAATAGGCGGGTCTACTTAAAGGTTTTGAGAAAGGATATCATGTGTAGGACTACTGGTTATAAATGGAGAAACAAGCAAGAAGTTACATTAGAAAAAAAATTACAATTTTATTTCTTTCAATATTTCTAATTACTGTATATGCATTTTCTTATGACAAAAAAACACATCTATTATGGTACAGAATATTTTCAGTTAAAAGATAAATCAAAAGAAACTAGAATTAAACTAGGATCCTGCAGCCTGAGAAAGAATGAAGATTCCAGTACAAAACACAAACTTAAAACATGCAGAATAATGCAGCATAAAAAGACTTTATATTGTATCACAATTTGCAATCTTACAACATCTTAGTATGCATGATTATTTTTAATATATTATGGGTGCATTAAATAACGCAAGGAACAATTTTTGAGAGTTCTGCACAGATTATAAATCCATAGCATAATATTCTCAACCTTTTTAGTTAAAATCAGTTTGGAATGTTTGTCAAAGCAGCATTGAGCACAAGGTAAGAGACAAGCCTACATGGGTTACCAGCCTGTAATGATGTTAAAATTTTTGTGCTTTATAGTATAGAATAGTATACAACTCATAATATTTAATTTGTGTGTTTTATTTTAGTGTGTTTTTATTTTAGGATTATATAGATAATGGCTTTTAACTTATGTATCCAAAACTCATATGGGAAAGCTGACATTGTTTAATCCAAATGTTCTGTACCTGAAACAGCAGGCAGGTACAAGGGACCTCATTAAATTATTAATATTCATAAAGACATTTTCCAAGTATGTTGAATTCAAGACTAGACAAAATTCTGAGGTGTACGCAAAGAATGGGACAATAAGTATAAAATGTTAAAGGGTGTCATTGTTGATTAGAATGTATACATTTTCAACTTAAGATAAACTAAGCAATTTGTATATGCTTCTAAGAATACGTGTAATGGAGGCTTCAGACTTTAAGGTTAACATGTTTCGTGTTAACTCAACCAATTATTAGCCAGGCCAGCAACTAATGTAACATCTTACATAAAGCAACCAGCAAGACACCATCAATTTAAATGATTTTAAAGACATTTTTAGAGAGAGAAACAATTGCTAGAGAGAAGACAATTTGGTTGGATTTTGCCATCTATAGGCTGCCCCAAGTATCACACCTCGCTTAAGAAAACTTCAACTGAAGAAGACTGCAACATCCAAAGCTACAGCCACCTGATAAAAAAGCCTGTGTAACCCTGATTTGAATTATTCTGGTTTTTAACATTTATACCCATTTTTTCTGCAAGTAAACACAAGATTGAAATAGAGTTTGATTATTTATTTTCTGAAGTTGTCCTGTTGTTTACTGACATTTAGCAATGACCTGTGATTGTTGGCAAGACGTACTGAGTTTATTAAGTTTACGTTCATTCGGGGTAGAGATTATCCCTGTTAGATTGTTCAGCCCTTTTAGAGGTAGCCATTGGGATACAAAACCTGACAGAAGTAGCTGTGGCAGCTCCTGGCTTTTGCTAAGGTATTCCGATGTTTAGCCCTTCTGGGGGAAACAATCCAAAGGTTAACCAACACCTCCACAAAAATCAACAGGGATGGTTCGTGAGACTGAGACCTCTAGGCCCTGATAAGGTATAGATGTTGAGTTAGCATCAGCCACTGTTAAGATATTCTTGCTTTGTGTTTATCATATGTGTGCTGAGTGAATTTTAAATAGGTAAGTATTGCAGGATGCATGTCTAAATCAGTTTAGACTTTTCCAGTATTAATTTTTCCACCTAAAAAGATCCTTAGAGGTTAAATTGCCTTTTTTCATCACTTTTTTACAATAAAACAATCATTTTTAGAAACCAATAATTTACAATTTACAAATAACACATAGCACATTTGCAGAAAACTGGGATGCCTCAAAAATGTTGTGTACGCCTGTTTCCACACTCACATCGCGATGTATAAAAACTAAACTTGTCGTAAAGCCACGCACATTTTCATGCCAGCTAAATACTTGGCATACACAAGTTTTCCACTCGGTTTTGCAAGCTGGCAGCACCCAGCATCAACATAATGCTTTTGTTCCAGTGTGGTTTCCATTTCTTTTTTAGATCAACATCCCTGACGCGACTTTATAAATATACTGAAATTAACAGCATATTGTTTATTTGTTTAAGGCATCTTATTGTAATTAACCCATAAAAATATAATGGTCCACGGAATGGCCAAACTCTTCCAAATACCATAGCTGCTTTAGCATTGTTACTCTCAAGTATTTATCCCACTGTATCTGAGTGTGGAATCACGGCTCTACAGCAGCTGATCGGAAGAGAGTTATCGGTATACAGCATCTAGCACACGCTGCCTCAGCCATGCGCTATTTGAACTGCACCCATACGTCAAACGCTTCAGAGCCTTTCCTGTAGGGACCTCGCGGTTTAGAAACAGTTTTATCCCAAGAGCTCTCAACGCACTCAATCAGTCCATCAAGTGCTCCTTATAGAACTGTTTGTACCTATAAGTATAATTACCTTACTGTAAACTTGCGATACAGTTATAATATTACACAACCTGAGCCACTTTATAAAGTGCATATTTACATACGGTGATGATATACATTTTTAAGATGAACTGCTGCAAAATATTTTTTTTACATTATACAGATACAATTTTAACATTATTTAAATAATCTATATTGTTAATGATTAAACGTGTGAGGACACGGTGTTACAGTGCTAACGACAATCCGGCGCCCAGTTTAGGGATTGTTCCTGCCTTGCGCTGTATTCTTGCTGGGACTGGCGCAACACTGGATGGATAGATGGATAGAATTATAAAACATATGAAGATATTTCAACATTCCTTAAAAGTTTTGAAGAATCTGCATTCTTAGCTTACAGATGGCTTGACATCTATTACAGAGCTGATTGTGTGGCGATTGGGTACTTAGAGAAAGAAAAGGAAGGACAGGAATTGGGAGTTAGTACATTTGAAAGAGAAAGTACTGCTGCAATAAATTATTTCATCGAAGGTAGCGCACGGCGCAGCAAGCATCTTGCGTGAGGCAGGAACAATCTCTGGACAGGGCGCAAGCTCGTCACTATCACTGCGCCATCGTGTTCACATGTTTAATAACATGCTTTAATTCTTATCATCATGATGTATATACTTGATGTATATCAAGTATACATCTCAGTATTTAATTTATTCAGAGAGCTGTAGTATCATGAATGTAATGGATTCTTTGTCCTGTCAGAGGAAGAGAAAACTTGTTTAAGAAGCATGTAGTGATTCCTATACATAGAGCACATAGAGAACACATACAGTACAAAGCATTTAACATGCTACTTTAGTTACGATGGTATTTGAGAAACTAGTAAATTAAATTATTTTAAGATGAAGTTTATGATGTTCTACTTTAATGACAAAATAAACTGTGTGATTAAAATGGAAATTTCGAGATTAAAGTTGACATTTCGAGTCTTTTTTGCCACTGTGTGCCCATTTTTTGTCTTTTCTCTGTACCATAATAAGCTTCCATACGACTCTCAGATGGTGGGCTACGACTTGCCTTTTCACAGCGACTTTAATATCTGACAACTTCTTTTTTTATTTCGGGCACTGTGCAACTTTGAACTTGAACTTTCGAGTTTCTTCAACACTCTGTGTCACTCAGTCAACTTCCTTTTGTTGTTTATACCACTGTTTAAACCAACAAATAGTACGTTTTCCTTGCCTCCATTTGCTATTTGCTGAACTTCTATTTTCCTCCATGCTTTTGCCATTATCTTTTCACAGAATGCTGAGCTTAAGGGCTATTTATATTGATTTGCATATTCAAGGAGGTGTAATTCTGGGATATGTTGGGGAGTTGCAGCAGGCGAGTGCATGTGCACTACTTTTCATGCTGACCAGGATTTATGTAGTGGAAGAACATGGAAGTTGGCGTATGCTTAGAATCATGTATCTGGAGTTTTTTGTGCGTACGCACATTTCTACTTTTGTCCGTATGCCATGTTTTTTTGTGAATTCTACGCACGCCATTATGCATGAGGCCCCAGGAAATTGTTAAACTCTACACAGACATAACAATAAAAAACATAACACTGTATATATTTTGTGTTATAGTATGTGGGTAAAAATCATATTGATGCTTGATCACATTTGTATAGATAGATTAGATTAGTAACCTAGCTGCATCTAGGAGAGCTTGCTAAGGGATGTCATTATATTCAGATATACTCTGCCAGGAACAGAAGGTGGAGCTAATCTAGAATAATTCTTTTACCAAATTTGTTGCAAGAGTCAGATGGAACATAAAAGGGACACTTTTTAAAACAGCTTTAAGGATATTAATTAGTGTTAGTAATTAGCACAGTTTTTAGTTATGATAAATATTAGTAATTAATTTTAGTTGTGATGAACAAGAAGGAAAGACACAAAAAGCTCATTTTTAAACTGAGAGTAGAATAAAAACACCCTATTTTACTTGAACTGTATTAGACCTATTGTAAGTGGGAAAATGCTGATTGAGTTTAACTTCAGAAATGAACTCAAGGGCCACTGACTAATTTCTGATTCTGGTTAGAATTATTTTTATTGTAGCTGAAATGAAAAAAGGCTAGCATTGAGGGCAAACATGTTGATAGAAATCAACTGAAAAGCAAAATAAAAGTACAGTGGATCCTCTATTCATGACCATAATTCGTTCCAAAAGTCTGGTCGTGACCCAAAGTAATTTCCCCCATGTACTTGTACATGTGAACTGTATGTAAATATATATTTTTTTAATTATACCATAAAATGCACAGCGTAATAGTAAACTAAATGTAAAAACATTGAATAACACTGAGAAAACCTTGAAAAACAGAGAAAACTAACACTGCAAGAAAAAACACAAAATGCACAAAAACATGTATAAAAATATGGCATAGCAATGATAAACAAAATGGCTGAGGTCTTGAAGGAAACTGCACAAAATATTGGTCTTGACACCTATATTAAATACTAGCAAAATACCTGTGCTTCACAGCAGAGAAGTAGTGTGTTAAAGAAGTTATGAAAAAGAAAAGGAAACATTTTAAAAATAACGTAACATGATTGTCAATGTAATTGTTTTTGTGACTGTTATGAGTGTTGCTGTCATCAAGGATTTGATTATCATTATTTCTTTCAGTCAGGTTCGTATTTGGAGGATGTGTTGTGTTCAAGTTACATTCCGTGTTTGTCAACCATTGTAAAGATAACAGGTTTCATTCATCAAAGTGTTCGCTACCCAAATCGGTACTCGTGAATCTAAGATGTTTAACAGGCATTCTCGGTATTAAGTTGTGGATTTGCCTGCGAATATTTAGCGGCAGCGTGTCTATGAACTTAATTTAAACAAGCTTTACACCTTGCTTTCCTATTGATATGTCTACAAAGGCTTGTTCACCTTCAGAGGGCTGTTCCTTTCTTACTGCATCAATAAACAGCTCGTCTTCCTCTTTATCTGAGACATCACACACTGCATGCACGGGTTTACCTTTCCCAGTCCTGCAAACTTTAGCTAAATGGTTCAATTTACCACATTTTTTACACTTTACATATATATATATTATTTCAGGATGCAGCTTTAAAGTTTAAAAACAGCATATGTTGGTTGCATATTCATATCACATCACCATAAGACTGTTCCTCCATATGCTATCCTTCTAGAAAATGAGTAAGTACACACGCATGTTGGAACACAAAGCAAATGAGAAAGAGTTCTTTTTACTTTATTACACATTTGCTTCAAGGCAACTGACAGCTACACCTGGTCAAGGCTGCAATGACAAAGTGTATAAAGAACAGCAAAGTGACGAGACAGATCATACAATGAATAAAGCGACAATACAAATAACACTGAAAACAATGTGACAGATGCAGGTGAAAGCTATAATAATGAGAGTGAGATGAAGATGCAGCAAGTGATGAAAATCACATTGTCAGTGGCCTATCACAGTATACTAGTGCAGACAATACTACGCTAGCACCCGCATCAAGCTTAAAATTCAAAAATGCAACTCCAACAAATGTGTAGGTTTTAAAATCAAGATGCTCACCCCACCCCTGTTGTCTTAACAGCTCTTATTAATTATATGCTAAATACTTTAAATTTGTGTGCTTTGTGCACCCAGGTTTTAACGTAGATTGATACATGAGAAGTACCCACTAATGCAGAGGTGGGCAAAGTCATTCCTGGAGGGCCGCAGTGGCTTCAGGTTTTTGTTCCAACTCAGTTGCTTAATAAGAAACACTTATTGCTCAAGTAACACTTGTGCTTCACTTTAGTTGTCTCGCTCGTTACAATTCTGAACCCTTATTGCTTGTTTTAGTCTTAAACAGCTGTTCTCTTGGTTTTTAATGGCTTTTTATTAGCAATAAGATTCAAATGACAAAGGAAAGCAGCTTTTCTCCATTTAGGTTGTTACCATTTACACCTGTGTGTATTTATCATGCACTATTGGGTTTAATTAAATACTTTGAAGGAAAGTGAAGAGAAAAAAAGTGAAATATTGAGTATTAATCATCCATTTTAGCCTTCAAATCATTTGGATGATATCCTTACGAAGGGGAAGAACATCTAGGATACGAGAATAGCCTGATATGGCAGAGTTAAAGCACTAACAATAAACAATAAAATTATTGGCAAGGATTGTTTTCTAATTAAGCAACTGGGTTGGAGCAAAAACCTGCAGCCTCTGCGGCCCTCCAGGACTGACTTTGCCCACCCCTGTACTAATGTGTTTGCCACCCAGTTCAAAACCCTTGCTCCACCACTGGACAGATGAACTCTTTTGCAACAAAGAATGGTAAAAAATCAACTGTGTCCCAATGCTATGAAGAAAGATTAAAGCAAAAGAATGTTGCTGGTTAAGTAAACAAGTGAAGTGGTGATATGGTAGAGTTTTTTAAAATTGTGCAGGGAGTAAGAAAGGCAGGTACCAAGTGTTATTATTAAAATCTCTTCATCAACAATGAGGAAGGTTGATGAATTTTGATAAAGAGAACATTTCACACCATTTGGAAAAAATATTTCTTCAGACACTGTGGAAACATGAAACAAGATATCATGCGTTATAAGATTTATGGGGGGGGAGGTTCTTTAAATTTCTGATGAGTTATAATTTAGAAGCATTTTTATCTGAATAGTAAACAATAAGCTTTTTGTTTGATGTTTTTATGTACCCAACAAAGTGCCACTTAAATAGCCCTGTCTCTTGGTGGTTAAAGCTATGACTGCATTTAAAGCTGCATAACTAATAGGATTCCAACAAAGTATTTTCATTTTTTTTTTATCTTTTATTGAATTTATTAAAAGTATATAACATTCCATACAATCAAGTCAAACTAAACAAAACTAAATTCAAATTAAGCCCCTCCCATGAGAAAGAAAGAAAGAAAGAAAGAAAGGCCAATAGCCAGAAAACATTTTGAAAGTATTAAAGAGAGAAAGGAATCTTTTCCCCCCAGTATAAGTGCTTATTCTAAAATATTATTAATTTGGTCCTGCCAGGCTTTTAAAATGTTTTGAACAGATACTGTAAGTAAGAATTAGATTTTTTACAACTTCAAATAGTATAGTTCCAGTTGAGCAAGACAAATCTACATGATAGTTGTGAAGTAATGGTAATTACAGTTCGTTTGTCCTTCTCCACTTTACGTCCATCGGGGAGTACACCAAACACAGATGTTAATGGGTTAGGAGTGATTGTGACACCTTGGCTGTCTAATAGAATGATGCTAATTTAGTGCATACCCAAAACATGTGGCCTAGTGAAGGTGGAGCTCAATTGCTACGTTTGCAGGTTGGATCTTGCCCTTGAAACATTTTGGACAATTTTAAGTAAGATAGATGTGCTTGATTAAAGATTTTATTTTTAATCATTGAATGCTTTGCACATATGTACATAGGGTGAATTCTGTGTGTGGTTGTCTTCCACTCCATTTCTGAAATGTTGAGTAAGAGATCCTTTTCCCACTGTACTCCGGGATCTTTAAAAGGAAGTGACTTTAAAATGTTTTTATATATTATTGAAATGCTGCCTGAGTCCCCAAGACTGAAATATCTCTTCTGGAATAGAAATAGGTGGGAGGTATGGAAAATTGGGCAGATTTTGTTTAGCAAAGTTTCTAGTTTGGAGATTCTGGAAAAAATTGTGTTGATGGGAGACTAAATTTGCAGAGTAATTGTTCATAGGATGCAAAGACATTATTTATAAACAGATCTTAAATGATTTAATCCCATTCGTTTTCCAAGCATTAAAAACTGTGCATGTTCGAAAGGGTGGAAAGAAGTGGTTATCATGTAGAGGTGCCACCGGTAAAATATTCTGTAACTTGAAGTGCTTCTTACAAAGGTTCCATATTCTGAGTGAATAAAGGACAATTGGGTTGTTAGTATATTGACGATACCTTGTATTTACTGGTATACAAAGCAAGGAACATAAAGTACTTCATAATTTAATTTCTATTGCAGACTAAGCTAGTGTGTGTTCATCTATTTGTGTCAATGTCCAGGTTTTCATAGCTTGTATGTTTTCCGCCCAGTAATAAAATTGAAAATTATGTAGAGTCATGCTGCCTTCTGATTTAGGTTGTTGTAGGGCATCTTTTAAATGCATGGATTTTTTGAATTCCAAATAAATTAGGTTATGATTGAATCTAATTTCTGAAAATAAGATTTGTTACTTTATATGTGGATGTTTTAAAATAGCAACAGAAGCTTAGGGAGGATATTCATCTTGACAATGTTATTTCTTCCTACTAAAGTAAGATGGAGGGTAGACCATCTATGCACATTTTGTTTAATTTTGTCCATGCAAACAGCAACATTTAGTTGTAAAAGAGCTTTATATTTACATGTGATGTTGACCCCCAGGCTTTTAAACTGATCTGCAATGATTAAAGGGAAGGTGTCTAATCTAGTGTTGTTTGCTAGAGAATTCAATGGAAAAAGCACACTTTTGTTCAAATTAATTTTGAGTCCAGATATCTTTTGAAATTCTGCTAGTACATTTAGGGCTGTAGGCACAGAACTTTGTGAGTCTGATATATACAGTACTACAGTATGTCATCTGCATATAATATTTTCTGTTCAAGGCCTTCTCTGAAAAGCTCTTTATCTCTGATGCTTTTTGAAAGTGAACAACCACTGACTAAATGACAACTGTAAATAGCAGTGGCGACAAGGGACATCCTTGTCTAGTACAGTGTTCTAGTTTGAAGTAGTCTGAAATAATGTTGTTAATACAAACTGACGCTCCTGGACTGATATACAACAGTTTGATCCATATGCGTATGTTCGGGCCAAACTCAAATTTATGCAAAGTGATGAACAGGTAATTCTATTCAACAAAAAATTTTGGTGTCAAGATGTTGAGTTCTGAGTGCAAAACCTGTCTTTTCCTATAAAGTGCATCATTTGGAGACCTGGCATGTTCTTGATCTATTCTGGTAATTTCACTGATTAAGTCTGAGACCTTCTTGGTTTCCAATTTATTTTTGATGTAAAGATATGAGATAATCTGGTCTCTTAAAAATGTCTTCGGTGTTTCGTAGAGTATTCCTGTAGAAACCTCAGAGGATGCATTTGTCTTTAAAATAAAATCAGTTTGCTTAGATATAAATTCTGTACAGTTCTCGTCAGCTAATGACAGGGGGTTAAGATGCCAGCTACGAGATGAGTATGTGGGGCATAGTGATGTGAACTCTATTATCATAGGGGCATGGATAGAGATAAAAATAGCGTTGTATTTGCAAGATTTGATCGTGGGCAATAAATTGTTATCTATAAAGAAATAATCAATTATTGAGTAACGATGATGTACTGTTAGGAAAAAGGAATATACTGTTAACTGTATGATTATTTTTGCAGTGTTAGATGTTATTACCCCTGTAACTGAAGACCTATCCAGGTCTGGTTTTAAAACACAAAGTCTCCGGCCATTATAATTTTGTGAATGTTCAAGATAGGAATGGATGCAAATACGTTTTGGAGGAAGTCTCTGTCATCCACATTGGGTGCATAGATATTTATCATAATTACTTTAAAATTAAATAAATTACCCATAACCATCACATATTGCCATTAAGGGTCTGATACTACATCTGGTACTACAAATAAAATTGTTATCTGAATTAAGATCCTCACACCTCTAGTTTTCTTTGTATAGCTGGAGTGGAATATTTGGCCAGTCCAGTCTCACTACAACCGAAACTGATCCTTGTTTGATTAAGTGAATCTCCTGTAAAAATATTATCTTTTGCATTTAGACCTGTTAGTTGAGAGAATAGTTTCTTCCTCTTTAGTTCATGATTGAGTCCTTTGATATTCCAGCTCACAAACGTTATCTGTTTGGTCATAGTGGCATTGCTTCTGATCTTTTGTTGTCATTTTATAATCTTAAATTAAGGTTGTACATTATTACATATGATAGCTTTAACCTTAATTTCCAATATTTCAAGGAGTTATGGCTATGAAGCCTATTGTTTTGTTGGCACCTACAATTGTGGAGATGAAAAGGATAGATCAGAAATAACTTACTGTTTTTCTCTCCTCACTCAAACCACCTGTCCCCCCATCTTGCCTCCCCAAGTGAGGCTAGAATACACTTCACAAAGTCTCTGGCCTCTGACATGGCTAGAGACAGAGCAAATCCAGAACAAAACAAGCCCCCCAAGCACCAGTGTAGAAAGAATAAAGTAGATCTATTTATTCGCAGTACAGTACAGTACAGCACGATTAGCCTAGAATATGATCTTAAACAGTCTTGTACATACATACATACATACATACATATATAATATACAATTCTAATTATATTTGTAATTAAAATGTTAAAGTAGCAGGAAAGGAAATATGTATAATAAAATTTGTAATTATGACAAACGTCTCACTGCAAATAGGTAGGTAAATTGCAAGTAAAGTCTTATTTGCCTTGCCAGGACACAATGTGATTCACAATTGACAAGTGTCAGGATCTGTTTTTTAGCTCTTTTTCTGCTTCTTCCAGAGAAATAAAAAGGTAAAACTTGCCTTGAATATCCACTCTCAGTTTAGCAGGATAGAAGAGGCTGTATCTGACTTCAGCTTTGCGTAGACGCTGTTTAATGCTGTAAAATGCGTTGCGTTTAACAGCTGTTGAAGGTGGAAAATCAGGGAAAATATGAATACGTTTTTTTCAAATATAATCTCTTGTGTCAGTCTGAGAAGTGACATCGGATTAATCTTTGATTGTAATCCCATGAAGCATACAAAGAAGCTACTAGATTTTGAGGCATTCGATTCATGTTTAAACTTAGACGAAGCTTTAGCTGGTTTTTTTGTTTCTTTCTGAGCCCTTTTTCTGCCAGTCATGCTTAAACTGTATATACTTGTATATGCTGTAATGAAACCCCTCTGGTTGAGTAAATATAGGATATCTTGTTTTTTTTTTTTAAAAAAAAGGAAAAATAACACCACTGCTAATGCAGTTCCATCTCAGATGTCCATAAGAGACCAGAGACCAAAAGGAGTATTTTCAGCCTGGAGTCTTATAGTGATGACATATTGATGTTTTGTTTTTATCGTTGTGTACATTTAAGAAACTACCATAGTTATAATCAATAGGTAATATATTGTGTAAAGATTTTGTAGTGTGGTCATGAGGAATGTACAATTACATTTACTAGTATTTATTATCTACCATTGATTCTTCCATAAAGAATCAATAATATATATTTTGTAACCAAAAAAATCAGGAATTATCTGAGTAATGCTTTGTGACATTGTTAGTATTGACTTCACAGCTTGCAGAATCGAGCAATTATTTATCACTCAGCTACGTTAAAAGAAATCCGTGAAAATACATCTTTACAATTGATAACAAAGTACACTAGATTTAACAGTGTGAACTGACTGTGATTGAACATTTTGTACTCTTTTCTTAAACACTTTGATTCTTCCTTTGCCTTAATTGTGCCACAGGGATGTACTGACAGTATTTTAATTATTCTAAGAGTTTAATTACTGCTGCCCACCTGGTCTGGTGCAGTGGGCTGTTTGAATATCAATAATTATGCAACTGCTGCTTTTAAATAGTACTTAATATGCAATCCATATTGAAGTGTTATAGGGCTATTGTTCTGCAGACATAAGGAGATGTGCTTCAGATCATGAAGTATTTGTTGTCAGGAGAGAGGGAGAAAAGGTTCCATAATCACCGTAGTAAACATAACCAGATGGATCACAGGGTCCAATGCAGGCACTAGTTCTGGATAGTATGTTTTTAAAAGATGAGTGTGTTATCAGAAGAAGTGCCAAAACAGGTGCATCACAGTCACAGATTTAAATAACATCTAAAGGTATTGTTTTTTTCTTCAAAAAGGAAAAAGAATCCATAAATGAAGCAAAATATAACCAAAACCTGCTTACAACTTCAAAAGACAAGAATAGAAATGTCAACATTACAGTATTTTCAAAAAAATATAATTCACACCATTGTACTCCCTTTAATATTTACTGGCAAAACAAAAAAATAAAGTTTATCAGCCAAAAAGGACTTTCTAAGCCAGGTCATAAGTGTTTGGTTAAAAAGTACAATCAATGTCTTGACAGTTTAATATTCCAAATAAAACAGTCCATGTTATAAATAGCTTCCCTTGAAAAAAAATATTTCTCTCCAATCTCCTTCTCAACAACTCGCTATGGGTTTTTTTATTCTACCAGCCTGGTAAGCTATCCAGTGAAGCAGTGACTGAACCATTCCACATCATGAGGGATTATTACAAATTACAATTATTACCACCTTTATATTGGGCGGCATGGTGGCGCAATGGTAGCGCCCGCTTCCCGGGTCCTCCCTGCGTGGAGTTTGCATGTTCTCCCTGTGTATGCGTAGGTTTCCTCCGGGTGCTCCGGTTTCCTCCCACAGTCCAAAGACATGCAGGTTAGGTGCATTGGCGATCCTGAAATTGTCCCTAGTGTGTGCTTGGTCTGTGGGTGGGTGGGTGGGTGTGTGTGTGTGTGTGTGCACCCTGTGGTAGGCTTGCGCCCTGCCCAGGATTTGTTCCTTTCCTTGCACCCTGTGCTGGATGGGATTGGCTCCAGCAGACCCCCTTGACCCTGTGTTTGGATATAGCAGGTTGGATAATGACTGACAACCTTTATATTATATTTTATGTTATAATTATTACAACAATTACAAGTTTACATTTATAAAATGATAAATACCAGTATAAACAAAAGAAAAGAAAATAATCTTCACAATGAAAAAACAGAACTCTGTATCAGTTGTACAGATGATTACAGAAATCTTGTTAAAGTTGCAAGAAATACTGTCATGTACATCAGAACATAAAAGTAAAACTTGTTACACATTGGTCTCAGTGGTGGAAGCTGTGTCCTTTACAAGTGCATCAGATGGACAAAAGAAATTAGAATGGTGTTGTACATGTACTTAAATGCAAAGCAAACTTGAACGATTGCCTCAAAAAAAATGTGTGCTGCATGCTAACCCAGCACCTCGTAGATGGTGGACACTTGTAACATAAACAAAAGGAAAAGAACATAACATTAATAATTTCTCACCTTCCTATTCGAATGATAGTGACGCTAAAGCATTACATCTTTCACTAGACAAGTTGTAAAAGAGAAACACACTGCATTCCTCAAATAATAACATGGACACACAAATACCAGAGATTGGTAACAAGAAAAGTAAAAGGCAAAGCCCTCACTGACTGACTGACTGACTCACTCACTCATCACTAATTCTCCAACTTCCCGTGTAGGTAGAAAGCTGAAATTTGGCAGGCTCATTCCTTACAGCTTACTTACAAAAGTTAGGCAGGTTTCATTTCGAAATTCTACACGTAACGGTCATAACTGGAACCTACTTACGTACATACTGTATATTCAGCCATAGCCTGCAGCTCGGTCGCCGTGTGAGGTGGAGTTGTGTCCCTCATCATCACGCCTCCCACATAATTGAGTGCCTGCCCATATAAGGCCGTCCGTCAGCGGCAATCCAACAAACATGCTGATGATGCATTTGTCCCACTTAGTAGCAGGGCATCTCTTTGCAGCTTACTTGTATGGGGAAACAGTGTTGGTTCAATTAAATATTTGTACCAACATTTCACCCCTGTATTAGAGGTATCTCCGTAAAATGCAACATAAAACCTTGAAATTGAGGCTTAAAAAAACTGCAAAGTCTCAAATATGTGCACAGTAAAACAAAGCAATAAGAAAAGGCCAGATAAACTGTCCGCAATCCTAAGAAGAAATATTTTCTTGTATTTCATAAAACTCTTAAAAATGCGTTCCTTTATTCCAATTGGATTGCCTTTCAGTATTTGTAAATACTCGCCTCACTTAAACGCACTAGACTTTATATGTACAGTAGTGTAGGAATCGCATAACTGGTTTACTTACTACATGACAGCTCATGCTTTTCTGTTTAAAAGCTGATATGGTTATTTGGTAGTCTCTTGCCAATGTCATTAGACCTGTAGATGTGCAAGTAAAACTACGTATAGTTCCTGCTACCATGACCATGTTAGCAGGACCATCCTACTTAGGTGTGTCTAATGTTCTCATGACCCTGTGGGACTGGTCACACATATAATGTCACATGGCCACAAGCTTGGGTAGCCCCACACCACCTTTCACAGATCTTTATCTGCGCTTTATAGCGCTATATAAATGTAATGAATTATTATTAAGGACATAGATGGATCATAAGTTGGAAAGTAGGCTCATTAATGCAAAAAAAAATAATTTATTGTCAGGAAATTGATAGAGTTTGAAATAATTTGGTCAGAAGTAAGAAGCAAAGTTAAGAAACATTTGTGATCAGAAATATTATTGTGCCCTGTACATGACACATGAAGAGTATTGCACAGGCCCCAATACAACCAATGCCGGTCCATCACTCTCTTCCACATTTCAAAGGTTTCCTTTGCCTGTGGTTTTAGAGCCACTTCACCAGTGCAACCTTGGCTATTTGTCTTTTAAAAGTTGTGATCTACCAGGCTGCTATTTTATTTCATAATTCATGCATTTACAACCAGCCTCGCCCCTTTCCATTGCATGCATTTTGAGTCAAACTTCTCCAATATTCTGGATCTATTGGTCAATCTTTGCCTGAATGTTGTGTTAAATGAATAATGTTTCC
Source organism: Polypterus senegalus (assembly GCF_016835505.1). NCBI lineage: Eukaryota > Metazoa > Chordata > Cladistia > Polypteriformes > Polypteridae > Polypterus > Polypterus senegalus. The sequence continues at coordinate 190,626,375 of NC_053155.1, forward strand.
TGTTTTCTGTGTGTGGATCAATTTTTGTCCCTATGATTTTTTCCATATGTAAGCATCCCCTTGGTGACATTATTTGTAAATATCATGTTCATTTTTATTGTTATGCTGATGATATAGAGCTATATATATCTGTAAAGCCAAATGACCTTTCCCAACTGCTAAATTTAGAGGCATGTCTGTCAGAAATTAAAAAATGGATGAGTATGAACTTTCTCCTCTTAAATGTTGATAAAATAGAATTATTGGTTGTTAGACCATCCAAATATGGACATTTCTTTTAGAGCTTGAGTGTTAATATTGATGGCTGTTCTGTCTATGAAAGTTTAACTGTTAAAAATCTTGGAGTAATTTTTGATAATAGTTTCACACTCCAGTCTTATATCAAGGCTATTACTAAAGCAGCATTTTTTCATCTTAGTAATCTTCATCTTTATTTTAAATTTTATTAGTTATTATTCCTTCAGCATTGATGTTGTTTTAATTTCTGTTTTTATTTGCTCTAATTTATTATTAATTTATTTAATCTAATTTGTACAGTGTTTGGGGATCATGCTGCATGGTGATTTTGCACTATTAATAAAGTGGATTGATTGATGGATTCTGCTTGCTGTTAGTCTATTGTCATATTGCTATGGTCGAAGTCTCATCCCAGCTCCCACTGCTTCTAATTGGCAATACATAATTGCTACAAGAAGGACCTCTGTTCATTTAATTGACGTTGGTGGATAATGTAAGTATATCTTGATATGAAAGCAACAAAATTGATTAAATTACTAATGCTTGCGTAAAACAGCAGTTGTCTTCCTGTAAAAGTTGCACATTTGAACAGCGGTGTTAGGCACAAGCCTTTATTCCATCCACCTGTGCCACAGAAGGTTTTTATTATGTCTGTGACCATTGCCTCGGCAGAGTTAAACAAGAAGATCAATGGTGTTTGAGGACTCTGCTTTAAATTAACAGAAGCTGAAAATCCCATATGACAAAGTCTTTCGTTTGTGTGTAGCTTTAAGCTTTGCTAGAGGCACGGAAATCCTCTCACAGTTTCAGCCTGCTGAACTTCCCAGTCTGGAATCTTTCATCTTAAAACTGTAACAAAGGCAGTGGAGCTTTGTTTCTATAGCCGGGAATGCTTTTCATCATTTCTTCACAAAACCTTTGGTATTGCCTCTTCTGAGCCAGATATTGTGATTTATTTTTACCCTTTTTCTTAGATAAAAAATAGTAATTGTTCATTTTATAGCTAAACAAGACTTAAGTTAGCCTTATTTAGTTCTTATTAATAAATACCGTATAGATCTTTACTATCTGAAAGTTCTGAAAGGCTCATTTTGTTGAATTTCATGAACACACTGTTTTGATAAAGGAAAAAATATTCCATCATGTAGCTACAAAACAGCTAACAACTAAATTTACACAAGGCTATTGTTATGATTTATATATATAATTCACTAAGGCAAGACAACCATGGAAAGCACACGGAAGGGGTGTGGATTCACTAAGCCGCCAACAAGTAAGACACCTATGGCGCACGCAGGAAGGAGCCACGCCGGAGGTGAATCGCCATATGCGGCGTGTAAAACGGTTTGCGAGGGGTATCTCATGGGATCCTTAAAACAATCCTTTACAACTGAGGTTAAAACACAATGAAGTAAGCAGTCTTTAAAAACCGAGTTTTCGGTTATGACGCACAACTGCGTGCACCATAGCAAACTGTTTTATGCGCTACATACAGCAATTCGCATCCGCGACAAACGTGCATCTTCTTAGATGCTCCTGCAGGAACACGGAAAGTTTATGTGAGTCACAGGTGCATGTGGACTGTGCAAAGACGACAACAACTCAAGTGATGAGTTGGAGGTGGGCACATGAGTGATGGCGTTCTGCCAGTTTTCAGTCACGGACGATTGTGTGTTGGTTCTTTCCGGGCATTGTTACAATGTTGCTTTTCTTGCTGATTTATTACATTACCGATTTTTCAAATGTTCATTTTCTCCCTGTGCTAAAAAATCATTAAAAAACTGGCCTGATTATGTGGCGTATGGTACGCCGCGGGTTGGCTAGTTTCCCAAACAGAAAGCTAATACCCTACATGATAACTAAAAGATCCTCCCAAATAATGCATTAAGTGAAATAGAATATTCTTGTTCATCATGGAAATATTGGTCAGGCAGACAAGTAAGAATTTTACTGTACTCTGTACATGAGACAATACCACTACTATTAATATTAAATTTAAAAAAACCAATGGACTAAAGTATTCCAAAAACAAGATGTAAACAACAAAAAATAAAAGAGAAATAACTAAAGTGTAACTAAATAAATAAAATATAAAAAATGAAAGTTAATAAAATGTATTGAAGACAGAAAGAAAATGTCAACAATTATAAATTAATTATCCAATCACAATCAAAAAAAACTAAGCCATCGTTAAAAGTGAATTCACCATAACAAAACAGTAACTAGGAATTTAGTCACAGTGCTATGTGTACTAAGAAAGTAGGGGCCAGAAGCATGGCAACAAAGCTAGCTAATGATATGGCAACAAGACTGTTGCAACCTCTCTGTATTCTTTAATCAACTTAAGTGATTCCTGCATGTGTAATGGTCTGATCCTAGAGGTGGTCCCATCCCTGCAAAAGTAGAACAATAATGAATATAAGGGATCAGTTTAAAATAAATGTACACATACCATTAAAAAGGGATTGGGGGAAAATGACTTGACGATTTTCCAAGGGGATTATAACTGTTGGGAGCGAATCTCCTAGGGGGCCATACTTTGATGGTCATCATGGACTGGGTCTCATGGACACTAAGATGGACAAGATTAGGTCATGAGAAAAACAAGTTTAAGAAACCTTGTTTTAGACAGAGTAGGAGAAGACTTTTGTCCTGTAAGAGATAGACAGGTGCATCACAACCTGGCAAATGTGCACTGTGGTACATACAGCTGAGACATACATCTCAGATATGGAGGTGTTTAACTGATAACAATGTCTTCTGGAGAAGGACTGAATTATGATATTTAAGGTGGAAGTGGAAAAACCATACAATACTCTGCAAAGAGGCTCCCTTTTTAGTAATAATGTAAAATTCTCACAGGGATCCTTGCTAGACATGCTGGTCATTTTAATTTACACAATTCGAGATATACATGCAATGAATATTTTTATAAATGCAATTTATTTTATTTTTATATAGTGCTCTTCAAAGAGTATAGACACAGAGAGCTGTGATAACTTCTCAGGTAAATTTCAAGTATAGATTTTTCAAATTACTAGATACTGAATTATTCTACATAATGACACAGATTTGTTTAAACACACAGAAAACAAAATAGAAACTGACAAACATAAATTAAAGCAAACGATATGTGTCCATTGATTAATTAATGGCCTGTTGACAATGGAGGAAAGGAAAAGAAAATCTCCAGCAGTGGTGGACTGCAGTGGTATAACAGAATGAACTGGTCATCCCTGCCTAAAGTGCAAGTCTGTAGACTCCCATGCCATCTGAGAAATATAATCCTTCCAGTGCATCATTGGACAACTCCAGGTGTCCTCACCATAGTCCATATCTACTGCATTCACTGTTGGAGATTCCCACAGGACCTTGTCATTTGATGCCTTGTCTACACAACTGGTCTCTTTTGATCCAGACAAGCACTGCTTCTATACTCAGATCTTCTGTATTGTCATAGACAGTGAGCCCAGAAATCCCTAAGAATCTCATTTCAACCACTTTGTCCTTATATTAGGTAACAGTTTTAGGAAACCTGTTTTTTTATACGCAACATTAACTCTTTCTGATATGATAGACATTGGCATATTGTAATTTAGAATAATTGAGGTAAATTAACACAAAAGATAATTCCCGTGCTAGTAGGATATCAAAGTTGTTCTAGCTAAAATGTCTCAGGAGAAATTCAATCTTAATATACACCTAAACATTATCTATTCATCAAATTTGAAGTGCTGACTAAAAATATACAAATTGTAACAGCATATAACAAAATTTGGTCCTAATTTGGAAAGTTTTTTTTGTTTGTTATAAATTCTAATTCTCTCCCTAGCAAAATTGCGTTTGGCCTTAGCTCACTTTAATATTCAGATAAGACCAGAAGCTCAAGATAAAACAGAACAAAACAAAACATCCATCCATCCATCAATCTTCTAAACACACTTAATGTAGGATAAGGTTATGGGGCAGCTGGAGCTTATCCCAGCAAGCAATGAACACAGGAAAGAACAACTCCTGAACAAAGCACCATAGCATGAATACTCACTCACTAGGGTCAAATATAGCTTTTAAGAACAATTAGGAATGCAATTCCTAACAGCACAGAGAAAGGGTATTTGCTGCATGAATGGCAATGCCAGTCCAAGTGTAATGTAAGCAAGGTATAAAATTCTAAACAATCGCATAGAATATGAGTACCATTATGATGTTTTCAGTTGTTTTACCTTATAAAAAAATATTGTAACGTTCAGAAAATTATTTCAACTTGCATCTCTCCCTTATTGTAAAAATACAAAGTCCAGGTGTATTTTACTCATTCATCCATTAACCTGAATGAAAGTTGGTGTCTCATCTGTCCAGAAGAATAACTTCATTATGTGAAGCATGAAAACAAAGAGGACTGATTTGGAAACTTTTATGTTAGGTAGAATGTCCAGAGGAGGCTGTCCTTGGAACTCCTGCAAATATTTTTTTTGTTTTCTACAGCCTGAGGTTTTTTTTTTTTCCAGTTCTCCCAGCCATCTTAACTTTGTTTTTTGTTACTTATTCTTTAATAATATTGCCTAATCTTAATTGTTTTTCTGATATTATAACTTTCTCTTTATTATCCTGTAAAGCACTTTAAGCTACACTGTTGTATGAAAATCCATCCATCCATTATCCAACCCGCTATATCCTAACTACAGGGTCACGGGGGTCTGCTGGAGCCAATCCCAGCCAACACAGGTCGCAAGGCAGGAAACAAACCCCAGGCAGGGCGCCAGCCCATCGCAGCTGTATGAAAATGTCCTATATTAAATGAATGTTGTTGTTGTTGTAACCTATTTAAGATGCTGCTGTGAAGGAGCTGTGCTGCAGTGCTCTGTATAACAAAATTGCTGGAACAGAGTGCAGCATTTTAAACGGCAAGATGACTTAATCCCAGGTAGACTCCATCCTAGTACAATGATAATAATATAAATAGCTTGGAAATGGAATTACATCTTAGAGAATGAATCCTAATAGTATCTCCTGGAAGAATTAATTAGATTTAATGACAATTCCTAGTAAAAAGATTTACTCTTTCTTATCAAGAAACTGTCTTTGTAAAGGATATTATCTGCAGGAGAGGCATATATGCAGAAATGTCCATGACCTAGATTTATTAAATTAGCAGTTTCAAATGAAATGGCTTCCTATCTGTGTTTTTCTCTCCAGTCAGCCTTACCAAGGTTTCCCAATGTTTTAGAGAGACTATTGTAGTGAACAACTGCCATAATATAATCAGTAATTAGAAGATCCATTAACTAAATAAAATATATTGACATGCACTGTATGCCTGTGCTGTAACTGAGTTTACATATCTGGTATATACGTTACATGTGAGTATGTTTATATGTGTATTTAAGTGCAAGGGCAAAGTAAACACATGCACAAAACTAGAAGAATAAGGCAGGCCTGCCTCATCTGGTTGATCATTGTCTACATGAGCAAGCTATATCTCTGTTTTAACCCTCATCACAATCCCTGTTACCCACATTTCTAAAATCTTTCCTGTCTTTATCCGTGGCTTTCTCAATTTACCTAGCTGCCAAGCCTTCTTGGTTCAAGAAGGTGAAAGATAGTGCCACTCTAACCTGAGAGATATTGCAGCTCTGGACTTCAGTGAAGCTTATGTGGATACCAGGAGTAGGCTCTGAGAAAGCCTTTGATCCTGAGGTATGAGCATTTACATGAAGGAGCCAGGTGCTAAGGACTATAAGGGATAGGATTTTTACCTGGAATGGTGAATGTAATTTCCAGACCTCAGTTTCCCAGAACTTCTGTTCTTTTGGCTGAAGTCCCTGTTGTGTTCTCTGAGGAATTACTCTTCTCATGAGCTCATCCTCTGTCCTGGTTTTGTCTAGGAACAGAGAATCTTGTGAATATGAGCTACTTAACAGTAGACAAGATTTTTATTTAAAAGGTATCTTTTGTAAAAGATGTCCGGCAGTTTATCCTGGCCAGCACCCCCAGGCCGCTAGATGGAGTCCTCCCTGCAACATGGTGGTGCCCTGAATTCCCGCAGGGCATCATGGACAATAGAGTTCGGCATCGGAGCCCTGCTGGATACCGTAGGGGCTGCCAGGGGATGCTGCAGGGAGGCATGAGTGTTTCTATTATAGCCCAGAAGTACTCCCTAGTCACAGGGATGGAAGAAATGAAGTACTTCCGGGCTGAAGAAAAAGAAGCGTTTTCATCTGACCTGGAAGTGCTATGGAAACACATGGACTGAAGGACAGAAGCACTTCCGGGTCAAGGACTATAAAAGGACTGTGGGAAACCCAACAAGCTGAGCCAGAGTTGGGAGAGAGTGTGACAGAGCTGCTGGGTAGAGAGGAGGATTCATTATTGTGTATTATTGATTTATTGTGGATTATTGAATATTGTGGAGGTGCTTTGTGCACAATATAGAAGAAATTAAAATTACTTCTGATACTTTTACCTGGTATCTGGACGTGTTGTCTGCGGGTTTCACGGGGCAACAGCGACCCCTACTGTCACACTTTATATAAAGGTAGATAGAACATTAATTGTTCCCAAGGTGGAAATTTGACTTTTTATAGTAGCTCATTAAATAAATAAATAAATAAATAGGTAGATAAATAAATATGGTGTGGAAAGCCCGCTCCCAGACACAGGCAGACAGACACCAGAATGTCCAAAACACACACTTTTATTCTCTTGACAGCACCACAGTGCCTTGTCACCAACAACTGTCTCTCTTTCTTTGTTTCTTTTTCTTTCTCTCTTCCTCTGATCTCCACTCCCCTCCTCACAAGCTCTGTCTCCTTCCTCCCAACTCCAGCTCGTCTACTGGAGGGAGGTGGCCCCTTTTATAATGACCTGGATGGGCTCCAGGTGCTCCGTCTGACGACACTTCCTGGTGTGGTGGAAGTGTCAGGAGAGGACCCGGGAGCATTCCAGGTGCCCCTGGGATTTCCTCCGGCAGCACTTTCTGGTGTGGCAGAAGTGCTGCCATCCAAGGTTCCATAACCGTCCGGGTGCCCCCTGGCAGTGGTCACGTCCTCCCATAGGGATGAGCTTCCCAGCTCCATTCCAGTGGGCCCCCAAGCAGACCTGGGCGGCTGCCCTCTTGTGGCCCAGGGGAGGTATCGTTCTTCTCATGGACCGTCCAGGCGTCCCGGCTGGGTAGGGTCCCTAGCCGTCTGGCACAATGGACACAAACACACATACACAATTGTCTGAAAACACACCAGAATAATTAAAAGGGAAGTAAATAAAAAAATAGTTGCAGACCACAAAGTATTTGTAGGAGTACACCACCTTCAGTACATCCACTCCTTCAGTAGTGACTGGACATAGAGGCTGCTTGGTGCATAAAATGTCAATAACTAGTTACATGGTTTTGCAGATGTTAGGTTGCAGACAATTGTTTCTGCACCAAGAAACAAAGTTCTCCATCAATACACCCCATAAGTGCAGATTCATCTGAAAATTTCTACCAATGACATGACTTGGTGTTATATTTATAGTCTGAGTTGTATAGAGTAAAGGGAAAAGGAGACAGGACTGTTCCTTGTGCTCCAGTGTTTATCGTATCCATATAAGAAACACACCCCTTGAGTCTCACAAATTGTGGTCTGCCCGATAGATAGCTCATTATTCAAAATGCTATAGGCTCATCTACCTACTTACCCCTAAACGGGATGGCCAGTTGAAGGCACTAGAGAAATTGAAAGACATAATCCTCTCATTGCTCCAATCTTTGTCCAATAAGCAAACCTTGATCAAAGTAATCTACCACAAGAGGAATCATGTAGTCCGGGACCTTCCTTTAAAGGTCTTCATGATGTGAGAATTAAGTGTCCCTGGCCTGTAGTTATTAGGTGAAGAGGCCTCTGCCTTCTTTGGAACACAAATAATGCAAGGTGTTTTCCAAAGTAACATCACTTTCTGGAGTCTTAGGGACTAAACAGCTGACAGAGGATACTACAAAGCTGGTCAGCACATGTCTTAAAAACTTGAGGACTGGCTCCATCTGGTCTCACAGCCTTTAATGTGTATACAGGGTAGCTTACTTAATTATCTCCTTACTTGGTCTTCAGTTATGGACAGCCCCCACTAATGGTCAGAGTGGATTCACCACTGGCTATTCCAGTTGATGTTATAGGAATTTTTGATACAGTAGATATTGTGTGAAAGGACTGATCACTGGAAGAAGTAGGCAGAAGGAGAAAAACATATTAAAATTGTTGTCCTCATTAGTTTTGTCCACATCCCCTTCTACCACCTGAGCCCTGGATTATGCCCAGTCCTTTACAAACATATTTTTTGATATTCTGAGTGAGTTTGCTTTCTAATTTAACCTTTTAAATAAAAAAAATATATATATAAATTGACTTTTCAATGAAAATGAACAGATATTTCATTTCTGTCTGTGGACAAAGTAAGTACACCATTGTGTCTAATAGCTCTCATAACCCTGTATGGCAGAAATGACCTCTAGTAGGCATTTCCTATAACTGTCTATCAGTCTCTGAAATTGACTAGGACAAGTTTTTTTCTACTCCACTGTGCAAAATTATTTCAGTTGTGTGACACCTGATATTTGTGTCATGTGAGCACAGTCTGTTTCAGTTCCTCCTCACTACATCTTGATGGGATTCAGATAAAGGGCTTTGACTTGGTCATTCCAGAACCTTCCATTTCTTTCTTTTCAGCCATTGTCATGTTGCAAGGTCCACTTTCAGCTCTGCTTATGGCCTGAAGTTGCTGGGATGGCCTGACCTAGACACATTAGCAGTTGTTTGAAGTGTTCTCTACTTGTTTATGATCTTCTGCACAGTGGAATGGTTGATCTCCAAGTGTTTGGAGGTCTTTTTCAGTACCTTAGTAGCCTTACATGCATCTTTAACCTTTCTTCTGAAGGCTTCAGAGAGGTCTTTCAGCCTAGGCATGTTGATAATACACACTTCAATAAGAAAGAGCAAACCAAACTAAATGTGAGAGGTTTAAACAAGACAGATTCTTCCATGAACCTCTCTAGTGATGTTCCAATAATTTGCACCTCATCTAGTGCATCTGATTCAAATTTTAGTTATTTAAGGTAGTGGTAAGTGTAGGGGAGTACTTTTATTTATATATATATATATATATGAAATTTGTATTTATCCATCCATCCATCCATCCATCCTCTTCCGCTTATCTGAGATTGAGTCGCGGGGGCAGCAGCTTGAGCACAGAGTTACCCAGACTTCCCTCTCCCTGACCATTTCTTCTAGATCTTCCAGGGGAATCCCGAGGCGTTCCCAGGCCAGCCGATAGACATAGTTCCTCCAGCGTGTCCTGGGTCTTCCCCGGGGCCTCCTCCCGGTTAGACTTGCCCGGAACACCTCAACAGGGAGGCGTCCAGGAGGCATTCTGATCAGATGCCCGAGCCACCTCTTCTGACTCCTCTCGATGTGGAGGAGCACTGGCTCTACTCTGAGCCCCTCCCGGATGACTGAGCTTCTCACCCTATCTTTAAGGGAAAGCCCAGACACCCTGCAGAGGAAACTCATTTCAGCCGCTTGTATTCGCGATCTCGTTTCGGTCACTACCCACAGCTCATGACCATAGGTGAGGGTAGGAACGTAGATCGACCGGTAAATTGAGAACATTGCCTTATGGCTCAGCTCCTTTTTCACCAAGACAGACCGATGCAAAGCCCGTATCACTGCGGATGCCTCATTGATCCACCTGTCGATCTCAAGCTCCAACAAGACCCCGAGATACTTGAACTCCTCCACTTGGGGCAGGATCTCACTCCCAACCTTGAGAGGGCACTCCACCCTTTTCCAGCTGAGGACCATGGTCTCAGATTTGGGGGTGATGATTCCCATCCCAGCTGCTTCACACTCAACTGCAAATCGATCCAGAGAGAGCTGAAGGTCACGGCCTGAAGAAGCAAACAGGACAACATCCTCTGCAAAAATCAGTGACACAATCCTGAGTCCACCAAACCGGACCCCCTCAACGCCCTGGCGGCGCCTAGAAATTCTGTCCATAAAAGTTATGAACAGAATCAATGACAAAGGGCAGCCCTGGCAGTCTAGCTTTCACTGGAAATGGGTTTGACTTACTGCCGGCAACGTGGACCAAGCTCTGACACTAATCGTACAGGGACCGAACAGCCCTTATTGGGGGTCAGGTACCCCATACTCTCGGAGTACCCCCCACAGGATTCCCCGAGGGACACATGTCAAATGCTTTTTCCAAGTCCACAAAACACATGTAGACTGTTTGGGCAAATTCCCATGCACCCTCCAGGACTCTGCTAAGGGTGTAGAGCTGGTCCACTGTTCTGCAACCAGGATGAAAACCACACTGTTCCTCCTGAATCCGAGGTTCGACTGTCTGACAGACCCTCCTCTCCAGGACCCCCGAATAGACTTTTTCAGGGAGGCTGAGGAGTGTGATCCCTTTTTAGTTGGAACACACCCTCTGGTCCACCTTCTTAAAGAGGGGGACCACCACCCCAGTTTGCCAATCAAGAGGTACTGTTCCTGATGTCCATGTTGCAGAGACATGTCAACCAAGACAGTTCCACAACATCCAGAGCCTTGAGGAACTCCAGGCGTATCTCATCCACCCCCGGAGTCCTGCCACCAAGGAGTTTTTTGACCACGTCGGTGACCTCAGTCCCAGAGATCGGGGAGCCCACCTCCGAGTCCCCAGGCTCTGCTTCCTCATTGGAAGGCATGTTAATAGGATTGAGGAGGTCTTCCAAGTATTCCCCCCACCGACCCACAACGTCCCAAGTCGAGGTCAGCAGCGCACTATCCCCACTATATACAGTGTTGACAGTGCACTGCTTCCTCCTCCTGAGACGCCGAATGGTGGACCAGAATCTCCTCGAAGCCGTCCGAAAGTCGTTCTCCATGACCTCCCCAAACTCCTCCCAAGTTTTTGCCTCAGTAACCACCGAAGCTGCATTCCACTTGGCCTGCCGGTACCTATCAGCTGCCTTCAGAGTCCCACAGGACAAAAGGGTCCTGTAGGACTCCTTCAGCTTGACGGCATCCCTGACTGCAGGTGTCCACCAACGTGTTCAGGGATTGTCGCCACGACAGGCACCGACCACCTTACGGCCACAACTCCGGTCAGCCGCCTCAACAATAGAGGCATTTGTATTTATGTTTATTTAAATAATATAGTGGACTACAAAATGTAATTGTGGCATGAGTTTTATTGTATCACCTTTATATGTAAATACTGTTTAATAGATTCTATATTGTGTACTTACTTTTTCATACATGTGTATTGTAAAGGAAAACGGGCAAACACAGAGAAACAGATAGTCTCATCCAGAAAGGTGTTCAGGGGTAGCAAACTCTAAAGGTGCTCCAGTCCCTCTGATTCAGTATTTAAAGTTCCCGCAGAGACTATGGGGAGAGAAGTGATTGTCTTACTACCTGAGGGACAGATGACCTGGAGGTGCTTCCTGGTAGAGTGGAATGGTTCGGGAAGTACTCCACGGAATAAGTTTAAAAGGGCCTTCAAGTCCTCAGGAGAGGAGCAGAGGTGAGGTAAGGGCAGTAGCATGGATGACCAGGAGTCCAGTATTATTGGAAAGTGATACATGGGGAGATAGGAAGAAAAGTGTTGTTATATTATCAACATGCAAGGTTAGAGAAATAAGAAGGAGAGGCATATGTTTGCTATGTTGTGCTTTTTTGTTACTTTTCTCCATCCTTTTTCCTTCCCTATAACTATTTTATTTATAATTACTTTACATATAACAGTTTTAGAAAAGCCAGAGTGGTCAAGTGTAATGGCTATCACTCTTCTTTGACATAAAGATTAATGTAAGCAATGAAGCCTATAATCACCAAGTTCATTAATCGGAAGACTGTGTATTTAGAAAATTTAGAACAGTTAATATTAATCCTAATATGAAAACAAATTAATCTGATTAATGTTTGTCAACAGAAGTAATATTACTTCAAAATAAAATATTCTTCATGCATTTTAACTTTAAACAGCTGCCAAGTCCTCCTCCTTTGAGTTTATAAAATCTCTTGGTAATGGGCTCAGAGTGTTAAAGCACTTGTAAAGACGTGTCATTTAATTAGCTCAGATGCTGCAATCTGAGAAATGTTATCACTCGGGCAGACTTGAAAATTAATTGAATTACAGAAGTACTAATTGGAATGTGACAAACATTAGCATTTTACCTTGTTTTTTTTCCTTTTTTTTGTTTAGTATAATACAAGATAAATAAAGTACTGAAATTATGCACTGATTCATAATCCAAAGTAGATTTGATGCTGAATCCTTGGACACTGTCTTAATATTTAAATGAAAATGACATAGTATAAAGTTATAAATTCTATCTATCACAAGCTACAGCTTATAGTGGTTATTAGAAATGTGGTATGGCCCTGGAGACATGAGATGTGCTTTTTAGGTTGGAATCTCAAGAACAATAGTAATGATACATGTTTTATTATTTTTTAATTTTAAAGCAAATAATTATAAATTGAACTTGATTTTCAACATTTCTTTAGTAACTCTTCTTTTCATGCCATACATATTGAACCCATTACTAAGAGATTCTTCAAACTCAACAGACACCCTTGGGTCATTGTAGGAGAGCCATGAGTCAGATTCTTCAGTATCCCTGCCTTGGTGTCTGCTTCCATATTTTAATAAATATTTTACAGACGACCCTGATAACTAGGAAAAAGCAGGATTTGATTATATAACATGAAGCATTAGCACACTACATTAAACTGAACTTTTGTTTACTTAAATTTATAAATTGAGTTTGACAGCACACCAGCATCATAATTTGTAGAAACTGCATATAAGCAGGGTCTAGATACTTGTATCAAGTGAAGAAAGCAATCATGGGAAATTCACAGGCAAATTGAATGAGAACCAAATGTAATTATGCCAGTAATATATTAGGTATACAAAGAACAAATCCAATACAGACAGCCACCCTACTTCATTAAATTTTCATTTTAAGAATTGAGCTAAAGCTCAATGCTTTCACAGTCAATGAAAACGAATAATGAAGAGTATCACTATTTTTGTTTTTTATACTGTTTTCACATGAACATTCAGAGGTTAGTCAGGTCAGGGTGGGGAGCATGCACTGGTACAGCACGTTACTGTATTCAACACACTGCGAAACAACTCAAGGCTTTGGTTGGCAAGACACGCAGGCAGACACGCAGTCCAGTCCCACCCTCTGGAAATGACCATCTACGTATTTGCTTGAGCCGGGTGTTTTGTGGGTGTCCCTTTTGACCTGGTCCAGCCGCTTGGATCCTGAACAATGAGGATCCCGTGAGCTGGATCACCTTCAGGAAATCGTGCCACAGGCCATAGTGCCTTAACTGACGCTCCCTTTCAATTCAGGTAATGTGCCTCATTTGGGACACCGTGAACAACCGCTCAATCGACACAAAGTCAAACCAGCAGTACCTAAGAATTCCCAAAGAGACACAGTGCAGAAGGAGTCCAGCCTTCGTTTCAGGTCACAGGATAGCGTCCATGTCTCACAACCATATAGCAAAACAGGAAGCACCAGTACTCTAAAGTCTCGGGCCCTGTCCTGTAACAAAGATATTAGGAGCACCACACACCCCTTTCCAGCGACCTCATGACCTCACATGCTCTCCCAATCTGTTTACTGACTTCATAGAAAGAGTCACCAGAGATATGAATGTTGCTGCTGAGGTGAGTAAACCTCTCGACAAAATAGACATTCTCTTCATGGACAGACACACTTCCCGTTGGCTGTGCCCAAGAGGTCATTAAAGACATGCTTCTTGTTTTTTATCCAGAACTCTCACAAGCTCAGACACTTAGACTCCTTGCTCAGTCTCTCAGAGCCTCCATTGACTCCACAAAGACAACAGCATTATCAGGCAATGTCAAGATAAGTGAATTATTCTTCACCAACGAATGCCCCACAGCCGCTGAACACCACGACCCTGCCCAACAGGAGAAAGAACACACCCCTAACAAACCCCAGAATCGCCTGGGGAAAAATGCAGAGGTTCTACCTCGGCTCTGCATAGCACTCACAGTGCCAGTGTACAGACTGGCCATAAGATCCAGTGAAGTCTCAGGATGTTCCACAGGGCAGCTTGATCAACTGAGTTGAACGCTTTACAAAAATCAATAAAGGCTGCAAAGAAACTCTGCTGATAATCGAATTTGTGCTCCATGAGAACTATCAGTGCCAGGATGCGGTCAATGGTAGATTTCTTAGGTGTAAAGCCAGACTGCTTCGGTCACTGGTAGGTGAGCAAGTGATCATGGATCCTATTGAGGATGGTCTTAGCAAGAACCTTACCCGGCATCAAAAGCAGTGTTATCCCCCTGTAGTTGCCGTAATCCAGGTGATCACCGATCCCTTTCCAGGTAGGGACGACAAGTTCTGTTTTACAGTCATTTGGGTTGACACCTGTTTCCCAAATGAAAGCAATAATTGCTTGCAATGTAAGGAGGACAGAGTTGCCTGCCGCCTTCCCTACCCTCAGCTGGTTCACCACCTGTGCAATAGCTAATTGGAGGATTAGTCTCAAGAACCGTAGACCCAGAGATGTTAAATGTTCTAGCCGGAGAATCAGCTTTAAACATCTGCTCAAAGTAGCCAGCCCAGTGAGTCACAATTGCAGCGTCATCCATAAGAACCGTTTCATCACCTGCCCTGACTGTGTCTTTCTGAGGAACAGATTTGGATGTATGTAATGGTTTGATTCCTCTGTAAGAAGGACGTGGGTCACTAGACCATAGATGGTGTGTCACTTGCTCACAGATACCTCTAACAAACACATATGCATCTGCCCTCAGAGCCCTCGCAACGATCCTTTTCCATTGCCGGTACAGACTGGAGCTGCCATCAAGCCGTGCCCTGCATCTCCTCTCGATAATATTCAGGGTGCCCTGTGAGATTAAATCCCTCCTTCTGGGAACACTAGTAACACTAACAGAACCCTCTGCAACCTTCAGGGTTTTGTCACAAAAGGTCTCCCATATCACATTTGCATCAGCAATCCCACCTAAGTCTGCAATTTCCTCAGACACACTGCATTCAAACTCATTAGAAACAGCATGATCTTGGAGTCTAGCCAGGTCTGGCCTCATTCTACTGTAGGTGCTAGCATACTGGACCTAAGCTGGATCCTCAGAGTAGCTACAAGCCTGCTTCAGAATTCACACACTGGGCTCTTTTGTAGACTCTGTAGTTCTGTAGGAGCCTCCAGCCACTGCCCATGAGGAAGTGATCAATCTTCTTCACCACACCACCAGTATTAGAGTACCAAGTCCAATGATGAGGCTTAGGGAGCTCAAACCACAGCCTCTGACCTTTTGCAAAGTCAAGGAACATGGAGCCACTTTCACCACGGTCACCATAGACCCATGGGATGCCAGTGGTTGTATTGAAGTCACCCATGACCAGAGTTTGTCACCTTGTGGGCACCCATCAACCACTGAGCGAAGTTGCAAATAAAATGTCTCCCTCACTGAGACATCACTCACAGCTGTTGGAGCATACACTGAGACAACAGACAATGCACCTACAGAGATCTGGCCAGTTCCAGTTCTGCTTACCTAAGAGAGTACCACCACTGAAATACGGAGTTTACGAAGCTTCTCTGACAGCAGAGAAAGGTGATGATCATGCTGAAGTGGCAAGACATTCCACGTGTCTACTGGGTGAGCGGCCTCAAATTGGAACCTCAGTGCTCCCATGCAGCAGGTGACATCTCAGCACCACACCAATTCTGATCCTAGTCAAGCATAACTCCATTGGCTTTCTGGCAGTTTTGACCCTTACCGGGGTGAAGCTCCCAAGGGCTTTCCTCCATTCTCTCCATAATACAAGCAGCCAACCATAAAGTAGAGTCACTCCCATGAAAAGTAGAAAGTAGTTTTGTCTGCTGTTTTAGAGCTGTTTTACAGTGGCTGGAGTGCCAATCCTGCCACCAACCCCCAAGATTTCCCTGCAAGTTGGAGGACTACCTGAGGGCTGGATGCAGTTTAACATCATACCCGGGACAAAAACATATATGAAAAAATTACAATCTTATAAGCAGAAAAATGTATTTTAGTATAATGATCAAGTGAAGGTTACAGTCCAGGTGGAATGAACTCAAGTCATAATTGTTCCATTAGGTGTTTACAATGCTACATTGTTGATAATTGAAATGTCTAAATATGTTATAAAGCCAAACCAAAAATCTGAAAAGTGAGCATCAAGTACCATTTTTATGACCTAACTGTAACAATAAAGAGACATAAAACTTTTAAGTTACACATGCAAATAAGTGCCAAATTTAGCTTTTAAATGAAAATGTATTTTAGACATGTGTTTATATACCAAATCAATAAAAAGTTGTACCAAAATGCAATTTTCTAAATTATTTTAAACCTGGTGTACCGATCAACTGTCAAGTGAGTAAACAATGATTTGAGGTCAACAGCAAAGATTCAATTTACTGCCTCAAAAATTGGAGGCAGTTGCAAAAAAATTGCATTTTTGTTAGCATTCATTGTCATCAAGCTGGTTTTCTGCCAAATAGAGTATTTTCAAAATGTCTATAAGTAAGAGCAGAACTAACTAGCTTTCACAGTTATTGGTACCTCTCACTTTTATGTGGCTGTTGTGGCAGTATGCCATTGAAGAACATTTTCTGTATATTCCCACTGTCTAGTCTTCACTCTCAAGTGACCTGATTCTAGTTCATAATGCAGTAGGTATTTTGCATCTGAAATCAGTCCATACACAGCTGTCCTAATGGATGCTTTGAATAAGATCTCTTCTCTGCATTTTTTCAGTCATTTAATCAATGATCCATGAAGGATTTCACCTCTCAATTGATTGGAAAAAAATGTTGACATGGGTTCTGTAATTGTTTGTCACAAGAACCTCCAGTGCACCCATTGTGGAATGGCTTATTGCAATTATTGTTGCAAGCATCATTACACTGTCTTATTTGCATGTATTTCTCTCTGTATGTGCCACATTATATCAGACTTTCCACCAAGATTAATGATTTGATCCTTGTAAAAATAATTTATTTGTGCTATGGACACATTTGTTGCTGAGGGATTCTTGTAGCAGCATTGTAAATATTCCAAATTCCCATTATCTGATCCTGTCCATTTGTTTGCATTTTATTATGAATTCCCTTGAGACATGCAATATACAAGATATTTTTTTTTGTCATTCCATTTGAAACATACTGTATATCAAGAATGACATCTCCTTCAGATGCATGCACTGTAAGATATTGATCTTCAACATTCATTCAAATATACTGTACCTCTGGCAACAAATCTCTCTGAGAAGCACGTTAGTCATTCATCATATATTGATTGTGTTTTACTTAAATCCTTAGACAAGAGAATTAAAAAACTAGACACTTCATTAAGTTATTAGACAGTGGAATGCCCCAATACAGTTAACTGCATTGCCAACTTGTGAAACATTTCCACTTAGTATGGTACAAAACCACTGTGTGCTATTTTTCATATTCGTGGTGTTTAAGAGTATTTTTGAAAGGCCATTTTTTTCCTTACTTGTGCACCAAACTCTTAGATGGAGCTTTTACTGTGCCCCTAATATAACAGAATAGTTTGGCACAGGGTTACACAGCCACTGGCCTGTGGTGATTGCAGTGACTGCAGATTTTCATTGCAGCTAACTGCTCCTTTTGAAGCAATCTTGCAGTATGTTTTTATGTTTATATAGGACCTTGTTAGTGCTCTATTAAGTGTTGTTACTGTCTACAGTGGCTTGATAGTTTTGTCATTTTGTCATGTCATATCTTCAGAATATTGTGGATTTGTTTTTTTAAGGACAACAGTCAAATATTGAATTCATTTGAGCCAATAGGTAATTTTCAATACTCATTTTTGTTGTTATATCCACCTAGTGGTGTCATGGCAAAGTGGTTAGTGCTGTTTTCTCACTACTCTGTGAAACAAGGTTTGAATTTCACTCTTGTCACCATCTTTGTGGAGTTCTCCTGGTGCTGTGTGAGTTTTCTTTTTTCTGGTTTTCTTTCACATTTCAGATATATACATTTTAAATTAACTGGTAACTGTAAATTGTCCCAGTAGGCTGACTAAAATAATCATGTGAATCCATAGTAGACCTCCAGAACCCAGATTGTTTGCATTATACATAAGGATTGCCTGTATTTTAAATTGCTTTCAAATTAAAGAATGTGATTTTATTATAGAAGCAGTGTTATATTAGATTGCTTGAGACCGCACCTGGAATATTGTGTGTGCAGTTCTGGTCACTACACTACAAGAAATACATAACAACACTTGAAGCTGTGCAGAGCAACCAAGTACATTCCAGGACTTATGTGCATGTCGTACAATGACAGACTCAAAAAAATGAAACCTGTTTAGTCTCAAGTAGAAGAGACTGTGCGGGGACTTGTTGTTCTCCCTCCTCGCCTGAAGAGAGCAATTCACACTTTTCTGAGAAAAAAGTTTGATTTGAAACTTGAAGGTGCTGATCCTCATCCTTGCCGCTTCACATTCAACACCAAATTGTTTGATTCCAAAAGACAACATCATCTTGTGGACAGAAGAGAGGAGGAGCAAAAGAAAAAGTTTTGGAACTTCAGGGGAAACTGCATTTAATGTCCTGGATGAGATTAGATAAGTTAGTAACAATAATTGATTTTTAAAAAGAGCTACAGTTCCTGAAGTTGTTACAGTAATATTGTGTCTCTGAGAAGGGTTGTGTCCTTGCTGAAAGCAGTTTGTAGATAGAGTGGTCACTTCCTGTCTAGATAAAGTATTTTACAGAGGCAGAAGGGGTGGAGTTACCATGGGTGGATGTGGAAGTGATGTTGTTAGTCTGTCAGGGAGTTTTTCCCCATTTCAAAGGAAACAAATGTCAGCTAAGTGGTGTCACGCTCACAACCTTCCCCAAGTATGGACATACCTGTTCGACACTCTTTATGCTCATGTGCATGCCAGTCTACATATAGCAATGATGGTACCTCCATCCTTCCCATTTAACATCCTTACTTCCTTGGCTGTTCCTTGATTTCCTGTTCATGAAAACCACAAATAGGACCGGTGATGAGAAACAGCCTTGAAGGAGTCAGCCACCCACAGTGACTGAATTTGACTTAATGCCAAATATTCAGAGTGCAGCTCTCTTTGCATTCATAGGAAATTAATAGCAAGTAAATGTGGCCCTGTTACTTCATGTTCCTGCAACACCTCCCACAACAAATGCCAAGTGACACAGTTCATATGCTTTTTCTAAATTTACAAAAAATATGTTGACTAGGCTATCATTCTCCCATGCACCCTTCAGCAACAGTGCCAGGAAAAAGAGCTGGCCAACTGTTCCATGGCCTAGACAGAATCCACATTGTTCTTCCTTTATCTTAGACTCATTCATCTCCCCACCAGTTCATTAAAATATACCTTTTCTGGAAGGCTGAAGAGTGCAATCCCTCTGTAGTTGGTAAATGACCTTTGGTCACTGTGGACCACCACACCAGTCTGCCATTCCAGAGGTAATTTATCCATCTTGTGATACTGAATAGATGAGTTGACCACACTATTCCAACAATGTTAAAGCATCTTCAAAATGTCTGGATCCCATCCACCCTAGTAGCCTTAAAAAAACACGGAATCCTTGTACCACCATAGTGACTTCAGCAACAGTGATGGAATCTCCCCCACTGGTTGTGTCCAATGCTGCCTCCTGATAAATGGCCATGTGTACCGGGTTCAGGAGCTCCTCAAAGTGTTTCTTCCACTGCTCAACAATTTTCTAAGAAGAGGTCAGCATTTCTCTATCCCAGTGTAACACAGTCTGGGCAAGGTCACGCCTTCCCCTCCTGAGGCATTAAAAAGTTTGTCAGAACAGCCTTAAGGCTATCCAGTAATCTTTCTCAGTAGCCTCACTAAACGCCTCCCATGAGGTACTGCTTATACAAACACTTTTGCAGCAATCTTCATAGCCTGTTGGCACCTCTCAACTGTGTCAGGAGATCACCCAGAAAGCATTTTCTTCATTCTGACAGCTTCCTACACTTCTGGCATCCACCATCCTGTCCTACAGTTGCTGCCATGAGATTCCTCATCACCATAACACAACAGCTTTTAGTAGCCACTTACAGAACTGATGTCTTGAATAGGGTCTATTTGAACTCAATGTCCCCAAGCTCACTCTGCACATGGGAGAAGTTCTCCATGAAGTAGTAGTTAAACTCATCATGAATGGAAGCCACAATCAAACGTTCCAAGGACACAGTAAGTACTCATTTATGCTTCCCTAGTCTATGTGGCTTATGCCCCTTTCTTCAACTCACTACCATGTGATGATCCTTTGATAGCTCTGCCCCCAACTTTTCACCCAAGTGTTCAAAATTTATGAACTCAAGTCAGATAACCCAACTACAGAGTCTTTAGTTTATTGGTATAAGGTGCCTGGTACCAAGTACACTTGTGAGCATTGTTTTGTTCCAACATAGTGTTCGTTATGGACAATCCTTGACTAGTGGAGAAATCCAATAACTTGCATTCTGGTTCAGATTTGGCAGTCTGTTCCTCCCAATCATGCTCCTCCAGGTATCTCATTCTTGCTGTGATCACTGAAGTCACCCAGTAAGACTACTGAGTAAGTGGATGGCACATTTTCAAGAACTTCACCCATGTTCTCTAAGAAGGCTGAATTACCATTCAGTTGTTTGGTACATATGCACAAACAGTTTTCTTCACTGTGATTTGTACATACAATGGGGCAACCCTATTGCCCACCAGAGAAAACTACAATTAAAAAGCCAATTAGTCTGGGGCTTTTTAGTATCCCCATGCTCACCTAAGCTCTTTCATACATTGAAACTGTAGAATATGAGAGAACCCACTTCTTCTGATCACTAAGCTTGGATCCAGAACCCATGCTATTGTAAGTGTGGATGTGATATTAACTAAATCTACCCTGGTTCTTTTTTACTTTCCTGCACCAGCTCGGACTGCTTCCTAGGCAGAGAGGTAATGTTCAAGTTACCAAGGCCTGATTCCATTGCCAGAGTCCAGTCTGACTAGGTCTTTCCTGTCTATGCCTGCCACTAAACTGGCATCACACCTGACCTTTACTCTTCATCTTGCAGGTGATGAGCTCATTAGACATTTGACATTTGACCTGATCCTATTTGGGTTATAAGGGTTGCCAAACCACTAGGTACTCACTGGCAAACACCAGCCCCAGGCCTGGCTCCAGGGTGGATCCCTCTAATCCTGTTTTGAGCAGGTACACTGTCTTTTAATTTTTACTATCATGAGAGTCATTGTGAACCTCTCTCTTTGACTTTTCAGCCCAAACTTGTTCTTCAAGGGTGAACCTATGAGAAGCACAAAATCTTAGTCAGCCTGGCTCTGAGTATCCCTAAGGTGTACAAGCCCCCCACCAATGAATGACAATCCAGGGTGGGGTACCTGTCTTTCCTATCACACAAAATCAATTTAAGCTATTAATTTTGTTTACCATTATAAAATCTGCAGTTCTGCTTGGAAGTTGATTACCACAATATTAAAATTGCATGCTTATTATTATTACTTTTGTTCATGAATTTTATAGTTTTGTCAAGAATGAAACTCATGATTTTTTTGCAATGTTAAAAAATTAAAAAGAATGTGATTTTAAATAATTTTTTCTTTGTGGCTAAAAAGTTGTAATTGATTTTTGTTCCTAGTCTAAACTAGGCTCTGCAGCTACATGGCCTCCTTCATGAATAAGTCTCTGTTGGATAAATAAATAGACAGTTGTGTCAAACATAGATAGGTAGATGGAAAGATAGACAGAAAGTAGATGACTAATTATGATAGATAATAGATATGATGGGTAGTTTAGAGATATTTAATAATAAGATATAGATAGATAAAGAAAACTAATAAATTATAGACTTACAGTGTCTAATGACAGAAATCTAAGGGCTGTGTATATTGCATAATGGCCTAGGTTTTATTTTTTTCTCTCTCACTCTGCTATTGCTAACGACTTTACTTTTCCAAAATTAACAGTTATAATGACTATAAAAATTCTGAAGACCATTATTGTCTTTGTGCTTGCTGTGTTATTGGAAATATTATTTTTCTGTATATTTGCAAATAAATGCAAGAAATCAAAGTTTTCCAGGAGGATGGCACAATATGTCATTATTTCTACTACTTCACACCTTCAGCGACCTACAGTAGGTTAAAATCCCAGTCCAGTCATAGCCTCCTTGGAATTACAATGTTCCTTCAATGTCTTTGTGGGATTTTTGTAGGAATTATGTTTATGTCTTAAAGAAGTGCAATTTAGGTAAATTGGCATCTACAATTCAGTCTTGTAATGAATTGATGTTTGTTCTAAATGTTTGCTCCTAGCTTGCACCTATTACTACTTGAATAAGCTCTTCCTGTCTTGGCCTAGGTATGGAAAAATCACTTTCAGTAAATCAAAGCATTAATTTAATAAATACATGAAAAAGATGTCTTAAAGCTGATTAAATATTCTAAAATTTAAAAAGCATATATTGCTTCCTGTTACTTTGAAACTATCTTTGGCTGTTCCTTTAGTTGCTCTCTCATCAGGAGATTTAATTTCTCGATTTGTTTTGTCATGTGTGTTTCATTAACTTCTTTCCTGCAGGTTAGGTAAGTCATATGAACCTTCAATGTTAGTGTTACAAATTTTTCAGAACAAAATGCAATGTAAGTACAATTTTAAAGTTACCCATAAAAGTTCAATTTCTGAAGTGCACTAAGAGCACCACTGCTGTTAATATTTTATAGAGGCAGTTCCTAAGGATCCTGTTTTATTTATTACTATCAAAGGTTTCCTCCAGCTACACATGCATGAATAGAAAGGTAGATGAGGGAAATAATAAAAGAGGAATTATACAAATACACAGGATATAATGAATTTAAAGTTAAAGTTCACCAAAATAACCACATAAATGAAAAAGAATAGGTACCATCAGGTGTGAAAAGCTAAAACCAAGCAGAAACCCCTACATGAATGATAAATTACTTCCAAGTGAAAACAACAGTGCAACAGTACTCTGCTGTCATTGAAGTAAGCATGTTTATATTTCAGATCAGCTCTAAGATTATGAAACAAATTGTTTTATTTACCATTATATTCTAACATCCCCATATCCCTTGTATGATAAAGAATCTTCCTTATCGGGAGGGAAGCAGGACTAAAATAATTAGTGAAGGGCTTCCATCAGCATTCTGCCTTGGAAAAAGATTTCTGTAGGCTGCTTTGTCCTGGATTATTAATAAAGTTGTCTCCAGGGGCCTCATTTATAAAGCTTGCATACACAACATCCCACATGTGAGAATTTATAAAAGAAAACTTGACAGGGGAACGTGTATATTTACGGCAGCTGAGAAGCATGCGTACACAATATTTCGGAGAGATTGGGAAATGATGACACCCTTGATTAAGTTTGGTATATGCAGCGAAATCGGGTAAATGACGATTTGCACGCATAATTCAAATCACCAAGCTGTTATTATAATGTGTATTCACGTGACAAACATATTAAAGCTCAAATGTGATAAATATGATGTTCAGACTGTATTTTAGTTCCCTTTTTTAAAGAGGACTGACCAGTTATGTGGTTTTGCACTGAAGAACCAACATAAAAAGACAATTTGCTCCAGTGTCCGTTTTCCTAATGTAATTGGAGCACTTTAGTCTGCCCATATATAAGGGCACCGGGAAAGAGTGAAGTTGCTTTTAACTGTAACCAGTTATTATTCTATACCATGAAAGTCACCTGTGATGTCAGGGTAAGACTAACATTTCCCATGACTGCGCTGGGATAATGCCACATGAAAAGGAATCTCCATGTACAGATGCCGTTTGAAGATTGAAATCAAACAGTGTAGATGTATTTTTTTTCCTCATCCCGTTACACATTACCAAAGATTTCTTTTTTTAATTATTTTTTAATTTCAGGCATGGTGTGGCTGGAGTTCATGGCTTTTACATGAGCAGTAATATGTTGCCAACATATTTCTGCTTGTTCCCAACACCTGTGCTTAGGCCAACGAATAAGGGTTATTTGCATGCCTCTAATTTAGAGATAAGAACCTTCTCACGCTACTGGATGCGTCATGTGGTTGCACTTCTAGAAAATTAAGGTCTGCAGCATCGTGATTGCATATTTATGAAGTTAAATAGCATGGTTCATATTTGGTTGTTTCAGGGAAGAACCGGTGAGGTGTATTCATGACTGCACATTTACAAAATGATTGTGATTTATAAAGGGTATATTGCATATAAATGTGCATGTGCCAGGCTTTATAAATCCTTTTTTTTTCTCTCTCTGGCATGCTCATGATCCTGCTCCTGTTTTTTTGTGTATGTATATTTCCACGCTGAAAATCATGCTAAGCTTTATGAATGAGGCCCCTGATCTTTTTGTATAAAATTGGACATGAAGGTGTTATTTTCTTCTTGGTTTTTTGAGATATACAAGTTCTCTTGTCACGGATGGTTTTAACCAGATCATCATTTATTTTTCTGTAGTCTTGATTTTGATAGACAAGCTAAAGAACAAAGGTTGCAGTGCAGTTATTTTAGTGTTGATGCATGTCACAGCAAATTCAAGCTCCTTTATACACGATATAGTAGTAGCATTTCTTTCAAAGAGTGAATACATTTTTATAGACTTTTTTTGTTATTTTTATAACAGCTTTCACTTTCTTGTAAATTTCTTTTCTTCACACTGAGTATAAACTACCATTTAAAATGTATTTTTTCCGCAGATGTATAATTTTTATTCTGTATTTAACTCTTCCATTTCTTCCAGTAGGTTATTCATCCATTCATTATCCAACCCGCTAGATCCTAACTACAGGGTCAGGGGGTCTGCTGGAGCCAATCCCAGCCAACACAAGACGCAAGGCAGGAAACAAACCCCGGGCAGGGTGCCAGCCCACTGCAGGGCACACACACACACACACACACACACACCAAGTACACACTAGGGACAATTTAGAATCGCCAATGCACCTAACCTGCATGTCTTTGGACTGTGGGAGGAAACCGGAGTACCCAGAGGAAACCCAGTGGGTTATGATTAAGGTAATTTCAGAAGCACAAAATAGCATAGCATTTGATTTATATGTGTTTATATAAATACTATGTAAGTAACAACATTTTTAAACCGACTTAATGCAATTCATGGTCACTGTTGAGTTTTTTGAGTTTATCTTGCCAGTATCGAGCACAAGGCAGGCGTCAACCTAGACAGGATATCATTTTTTTCCAGGGTTCACTCATGCATGCATCCACAAAGGCCAGTTTAATAGTGCTGCTTAACTCAACACATGCATTCCTTTTTAGGGATGTGAAAGGAAAACACGTACAGACATGGGAAGATCATGTACTTTTTACAGAAACCATAACCAGGTACAGAATTTGAGTGATACCATAGCTAAATTACTTAATATCAATCTATAAGTAGGTAGCAGCCATGCATCCTTTTTAGGCAGGCTGAATAAAATTCACTTTATGCACCTTGGCATTGGAGTAGGAGTAGGGAGTTGTGGTTATTTCAGCTAGACGCCTGTGGACATGTGTAATGTCTCTTGAAGATGCTCTTAAGTCATTTTTTCTATTGCTTTCAGTCTGTTTAGGCAGTTGGTAACGGGCATCTGATTTTTTTCTGGACATATAAGTAAAGCTTGCTTTTTCCATTGTTAAATATTTTCTAGCATGTTTTAAAAACTGACTTGTGTAACAAACCACATTTTTAGGTTTCATTTTATACATATCCCAAAACGTTTTTGTTCAGAAGATATAGAACTGAGTTAATATCACTATAATGTGAAAATGTAGTGGAGTGGCATCTTAGTTCAGTGTGTTTCTGCATTGTACTTCCTTATACTGCTGTTGTCTCCTGGTTTCTTACGCATACATTGAATTGAAGGATGTTTGGAAAATGTGTCACTAAAACAATAATGTGTTATCTTGTAGCATTAGCTGGGTAATGGAAATGGAAAAATTTAATTGGCATACATCATCCTCCCAGTGTTCTTTTTGCATAGCCGGTGCTGAGCATTAACATTAGGGTGTTAATGAAGGAAGTGATTCTCCTACTTGGCAGGTTATCTTGAACTAAAAGGCCAAGGGATGCTAAAATTACTTCAGTTTTTAAAATTTGATATTCGAATTTAGTTTAGATTTAGCACAACTGGATTGTTTTTTTGTATTTTGTATTTATGAGCCATAAAAAATTGCATCCTGAAATCTGTACGGTTTATCATTATGTATTATTATTTATTAAACCCTTTACTTTATGTTCCTCTTGGGCGCCAACTGTGGCACCACTGACTGCACCATCGTCAAAAGTTCTCAATGGTATTATGGAATGTGTCATTGACTTTAAGGATAGCACTTCCACAAGAACTTTATCACCAGACCTGCATGAAATCAGATGGTGACTTGAAATGCAGTAAACGTAGAATGCCCAGGAAAGTATCGTTTTGGCCTAGATCAGTGCTTTCTGAAATTCTTCAATGGTGACCCTTCCAAGGTATTTTATATTTCAGTACCCCAGCATAGCAGGCCTCAAAATGTACATACATAGCTACATTTTAGAAGGAGTAGTAGAGAAAAAAAGCCATGTTTAGAATTTTTAGCACATTTTTAAATACTTTGTTTTCAGTCAGTAACTGGCAAGTTTTATAAATGTCTTTGTTGTTGAGTCTAATCTGAGGTGAGTTAGGTTGCATTTTTTCATCAAGTACTTGTAAAGTATTAGTTTTAAATGTTCTTTCTTCAGCACCATATATCTGAATTTCGTTTTTGTCATAATGGCTTTAAAGGTTTAATTTTAAAAAGTCTTTTTAATGTTCACAATGCTTATTTAGCTACCTCAGCCAGCACAATAAAACGTACAACAATAATGCATAACGAAAAGTAAGTATTACACCACCTGTATTCAACTTTTGCTGTAGTAACAGTAAATGGACAAAAGAAAATTCAGTCTCAGATATTATTCATTTACCATTGACTCCTCCCTGCATAAGTCAACTGGAAACCCCTGTTGAGAAGTGTCAAGTGATAGTAATGACCATGGCACAGCTTGAATAACAAAAAGAAAGGCCTGGTGGTTGTGTCCTTTCTTCTAGATGTAGCTGTAATATATAATTAAGTGGATAAGGAAGTATTTGACCCTTGGGTCATAAATGTGAAACAAATACTCCACCCAACAATTGTTTTATATGTTACTTACCTAATATAGTTTGTACTGAGGGCTGAGAGAAAGTTTTTAATATCAAGTTTTCCTTTAGGATGGAGTTAACAAAGTTGGTCTGTGATGACCAATTCTGGACAACAGCAAACATTTTGAAAATGTTCATAGAAAAATCTCATGTTACTTGTGTTGCATAATCTACATGTTAAGTCATCCAGCTGTATTCTCACAATGTCTGAAATGCATGTATTTTTACAAAAACATTGTTAAATAAACCAATTCTGGAAAACACTGTTGTAAACGAAAACAGAGCACACTTAGACGTGTCTGAGCTTTTATTATAAAATGGGTTTCACTTGTCTGAGGAGTCTGTGTGTCCCAACTTCCTTTATGATGTAGGCGGTGAATTGGAGACCTTCCGCTCCTCCTCGTTCATTGTTAGGAGTTCAGTCCGGTAAAAGTTTATTTATTTATTGGCTAACATTGTGCTTTGCATGTTACCAATGAAAAGCATGTACTGAGAGGCATGTAAAACTAGCATGATGAAGAACATATGTTTTCCAACTGTTCATATGTAGATGCTTCAACAAGAAGAAGGTCAGTTCACCTGTGCAGTTTCACAGATTGCTACTAAATAAACCCAAAGTACTCCATTTGTGGATATAAATTTAAATGTCATGATGTAGAGCGGGTCTACAATTCAAATGTTCATTTTTGTATGAGAGCTTTCCCATTATATTCAAAAGAACACTTTCTGGAGGTGAAAATAATAATAGTATGAATACAATTTTAGTAAAAAAATACCTTTTTTGACATTATAACTATTCAACATGGTTGGCTAAACTTGTCATACTATTAAAATGAGATTTTCTCACTGACTTTTTAATAGTACGCACTACATGGGGTAAGTTAACATATATAATTTTTGGGTGGAGTACTCCTTTAAGAAGGATTTGTGGCCTCTTTAAGAAATGTATGTATCTATTTAGGATCAAGGAAACCCCCAGGAAGAATCGAGCATTGTGCGCACAATTCTGACCTCTGAATTAGCTGCAGAAATGATCATTCTTGTGGGCTTTTTGCTGCAGGCGGAGCGTTCATAAAGGTGAATAACTTTTTAAGAGAATGGAATGTAGACCACCTAATAACTAACAGGTGGTGAACGTACTTCTGTTTCTTTACATAGAGTCTTTTGTGTGTCTAGAAAAGTGCTATATAAACACAGTGCTGTCTTCTTATTATTGCCTTTTTCTTCCACTTCTTATAGCATCTTCTCTTCTTTGATTGCCATCTCTATCTCAGAATTCCACCACAATTTTTCCTTGTGTCTTCTTGGTCCATTTGTATGACTGCAGTCTTTTTCTGCTGTTTTCAGCCTCACTCCTCATTTGCCGTTCACACCCAATGACTCTGAAAGCTCACTCACTGTTGCTGCCAATGCTTCAACTTTAGTAACTTCCTCCTTGCATTTTCCGATTTTCAGCCTCCGTAAACAGTTTTATATATGC
This sequence comes from Polypterus senegalus, assembly GCF_016835505.1. Classification (NCBI taxonomy): domain Eukaryota; kingdom Metazoa; phylum Chordata; class Cladistia; order Polypteriformes; family Polypteridae; genus Polypterus; species Polypterus senegalus. The sequence goes on from NC_053155.1 coordinate 190,655,350, forward strand.
CTCTGATTTAAAAGGTCCCTGCAGCCAAGTGATGTTGTCATACACAAAGTTCTCCAAGGATTACCTTCACATTTTGATCATATTCCTATCAATTTTCCACACCAACAAATAGTCTGCTGTGCTCCCTTTGCCACTTAATTCTTAACACACCTATTTCAATTGTATCAGCAAACTCCAGAATTCTTGCACCCTCAAAATTCCTGGTTCTGAAGGCTAAAGCCACCATGGACTCCCAAATACCAGTCAGCACTTATTTCAACATGCCCATATTTGTTTCCACACATTACAATCATCTTCCACTAAAGCAGCCCAGACATCACCTCAGTTAACCTGCCCCAAAAGCCATCTTTTTCTTCATTGCTTATGCCAATATGGGGGATTTGCTGAGATTATATTAATTTACCAACAGTCATCTTGACAACTACAACACATTCACTTACCCTCACCTCCCCCACTTTGTCTGCCAATTTTCCAGACACATGTACACCAAATTCATTACTTCTCTCCTTCTAGAAAAATATATACTATCCACTGCTCCCAGGGAACTCAGGCCCCTTCTAAGATGTAATCAAGATTACATCTTGCCTGAAGAAGGGGCCTGAGTTGCCTTGAAAGCTTGCATATTGTAATCTTTTTAGTTAGCCAATAAAAGGTGTCATTTTGCTTGGATTTTCTCTACATAATGGCTAACACGGTACAACAACCTAGTACTACACTACTTCCAGTAAACATTCTTTCACCTTAACCCTTCCACCTCATCTCCTGTACACTACATACATCTGCCGTCCTTCTATTCAGCACTTCCATCACTTCACCTGATTTCCAGATATTCCTTATACTCCATCCTTAACACTAAGGTCCCTGGAGCCGGCAAAAATATTTGTAATGGCGGGCCACCTTAAATTCTTTTGCACCTCCTCATCAGCAACTTTGTTTTGCAAATGTGTCAATCTTCACAAGCAGCCTGCTATCCCATCCCTCACCGAGGCAGCTGAAGTCAAGTCAGATGTAAATTTCTCACAGCTGAAATCTCTTAATCTGGAAGGTAGGTGTCTGAAATTGTATTGGATAAATAATATATTGTCATTTGGAATTATATAACCAGAGAAAAAGAAATTATTCAATTTACATGTGCTGTCTTATGTCTTATGTGATATATGTAATATGTTGTGGGTTTGAGCTTAGGTCCTCCCCACGTTTGCCATTTTGAGTTGAGAGCTTGCTGCATAAGTACTGGTGAATCATGCCTTCTTTTTGTCACTTGAATCTTTTTCGTTCAGTTTAATTTTCTTGAATAAAAGGACACTTGTTTTGTTATACCTTTGCAAAAGTGTTTAATGTAGTTTGTATTCCAGTAACCACTTGAATGACATTAAATCTGTCTCTGCCTCTCTTGCATATGCACACACACATCCTTGCATGAAAATGTCATTATTTGAAAACACTATGTCATTTGAACATGAGTTGTGATTTGAACATGTTTTTTTTCTTTCGATCCTGTCATATCTTCACATTCTGGTGCATGGTACTGAGAATGCAGACAGGCTTCTTCTTTTTCTGTGCATACACTGTCAGCATGGGACTGCCACATCTAAACACTAGCTTGGAGAATTGCTCGGAAAACTGAAATAACTTTAGTTGCAGGTGTAAGTTCACATCTCACTTTATGGTGCCAAGCAGAGTTGTGTTGCTGTTGCAGCAGTCTATTAACCAGTGAAAGCAACAGGAAGAAGTTGGCTGTTGTTACGGTTCTGCCTTTGTTCAGAAACAGCTTCATAAGCTTTATGACTACAGTCTTGGAAAGTCTTTCTCCCATGGAATGACTGGGATCTTTTCCTAAATAAGTAGTGGCATTGCACATTACTTTGTCTCCTGCTGCAATCCAAAACATTATGCCAAATTTATCAGGCTTGTTTGAGATATATTGCAAGAAAGGACAACAGACCTGAGTTTGAGACAGTTGCTCAGTTGCTCGTCATCAGTATTACAGTATGTTGTCCTGGATTGTAACTCAAAGCACAGTTCTCAACAAAACATTGCTAGATGTCCAAGATCACAGCAAATTTGTCGTTTTTCACACATTCTACACGGGTGTCCTTGTTGTCAAAGCACAAATACTGCTTGATAGTCTGATAGTTGTCACGGGGCATCGTATCTTTGATTGTCAGCACCAACTGTGGTCAATGCTGCTCTTGTAAAAAGAATGGAATTAAACGCAGTCAACTCAAGTTTGTTGTACCTTGTTAACGTGACTGATTAATAAAACTGAATTAAAAAAAATAAATAAATAAAGCTTACTTTTAAAGTAGCAAATATTTTCACTGGGTGATACAGACTCAAATCAAATATATGTTTTTATCATATAACTAGCTGTGTAAGCCCGTGCTGTAAAAAGCAGAAGATCCTAGAAACTATTGAAGTTGTCAAAAAAAAAATTGAAATGCATGGGTTTCAGGTAGTTGAAAGGAACTATCCTGGGCATCTCTCTGTGTGGAGGTTTTGTTTTGCTGATGTGCTCACATCGTTTGTGCATTAGTGGCTAAGCGACTGCCTTTCTTCGGAGGTTTCGTTTTGCCGACGTGCTCTCCTCACTTGTGTATTAGTGGCAGGAGGAAAAGAAAAGGGATACTGTTTTGACGAGGTGCTCGCCTTGCTTCTATATTACCCGCTACGCGAGTAACCTCTTTTCAGAGGTTTCGTTTTGCCGATGTGCTGGACTCGCTTGTGTTTCCTCGGAGATGGAGGGAGCCCTTAACCCGACTCCACATCTCACTTCTGGGACGGACAGGCACACACACTTCCACGCATAGATATTTATATATAAGATAGTAATTCGGTTTTTAAAACATTGACAGCAACATGAACATATTCTTTGGTTATATTCAGAATAAAAGTGCATTTGTTTTTTAATTACCTTTTATGAAAGTGTTTATTTGATATTTGGACTTCAGTCTTCACGCATTATACACTTCACATCAGCATTTTGTCATCTTTACTATAATATGAAAAAAGTTTCTGTTTTAGTTATGTGTTCAACATTTCTTGCCTCACTTTTCCCTGTCATCATACATTTACACAGTTCATTGTAGACTCAGAGCACACATGAAATTTATGTATTCCAAATAATGATATATTGTTTACCCTTTACAATTCCATACAACTTTAAACTTCAGCTTTGAGAATTTTGTGTCTGACTTGACCTCAGCTGCCTGTGTTACCGGCCTCAGGCCTAGGGGAACCTGGGCCAGGTACAAGCCACTGTTGCTACAGGGTGTATCCACAGCGATATGGTGAAAAGCATAAAAGAAAATTTTCCAGAAATTCTGCCTTTTCTTTAAAACACTGGTTTATAACCCATTACACTAAGCAACACACAGAAATGTCATTTTCTTTAGAATACTGAATTCTAGCCCATTGCTGCTGGGTGGGGGGATGAGTGAGCAGGCTACCTGCTGCCAGTGCTGATTGACACATTTGCAAAGCAAGGACGCAGATGACGAGGTGCAAGGGAATTTAAGGTGGTCCAGCATTACAAATATTTTTTTAGGCTTCTGGGATTCTAATGTTAATACTTAGTACTCACTATGTTTCCTTCATTTAATCTTCCACCAAACCTGCCTCCTTAGAGTACACAAGATCTAGGATAATCATAAAATTAATCTGTCTGTTTGATTTTTCCCAACATTCTGTTTAATGTAGGCAGATGGTGGCACCCAGTGGGCACTATGAACTGCACTCTGTCCATGTTTGGAATCTCTTAACTATGTATTTCACCATTAATGGGGTATTGGAGCAGAAATTTTTAAGACTGGATTTTCTTCCCAAACCAAGCTCTTTTAGATAGACAGATAGCTAGATAGATACTTTATTAATCCCCAAGGGGAAATTCACAAAAAATAAGTCCTTTTATGTTTAATGTTTAGTCCTCTTTTATGACATACAAGGAGGAAGGCTGCCTTATTTAATCCCAGTTCACAGGTTATATTATTTTAAAAACAGGAAATAGTTTGACGTGTGTATTTTTAAGAATCCACATCTGCTCATATTTCTTTCCTCATTCCTTTGATTTTCTTGAACACTTTGGGTATAAGAAAGTAGAACAGCATAGATCATTCCACTTTCTTATTTAGTAACCAACTAGCTGTGTTCTCAACTGAGAAATTTCCAAGAGCAGTGAGCCTCAATTATAGTGCCATTGGTTAATCGGATGTATCAGAAATAAAATGTAAATAACTCAGTACATTTTTGTATACAGTATTTGTAGTTTGTTTACCAGGTGCTAATGTTATGAATTCACTTGAGTTCTTACTCTTGAACATGCTACATACAATTCCACATGACTAAAGTATTCCTACCATTGATCAATTGTTGCTTTTTCTAAAGACTGGACTTGACTATTATTGATGGTCACTGCAAAACACAACTTTAGAGGAAACTGTATTCTTTTGAATTGAAATGGATACTCAGCAAGAATACTGGGAGTTTTCACTATTACTATAATTATTATAAGTTTACAATTTTCATTTGTTTACATCCTTTAATCAATCATTACTTTTACTTTTAGAGGCTGTATGTTTAGTTGGTATAATGAATTAAACATTCTAATTTTATGGTTGTTTTTTGTATTGGTTGAAGTGGAACAGAATAAAAACTGGTACTATAAAAATAATTGCCAGTGGGATGCATACTGAACCATTTCAAAAACTGTTTTTCTCTCTGTAAATGGATTGTAGTGAATTCTTTCTTCTTTGAAATGAAGGGAAGAACTTTTTATGAAGAAGTGATGTTCAGAACAGGAAAGAAGTAAGGATAGTACAAAAGAGAACAGATAAAAATAAATAATCTTGTGAACTTTAGGATATGTAAAGTTTTCTACCACTGTTCGTTTTTGTTGTGTTGGACACAGTTACTTAGCTGTGGTAACTTCTCAACATTGTGCTGAGAAAAGGACATGGTGTGTAAGAGAGCCCCCTCTCTACAACATTGTTATTGACAAATATTGAAAAAATACAAAACATGCTGGCTAATTTTTATTTTTCAAAAAATCACTACATTTAAAACAATTCCATTTAGACATTTTTATGATTTTAGGGTATTTAGTTTTTCTATTTTAGAAAATGGTTTACCCCTAAATGTTGATATATCAAAATGTCCTCTTATTGGATGTCTGCTAGCCTAGGTTTACTATCCTGCCAAATTTCAGCTTTTAAACTAAGTGGAAAATGTTTTTCTTTGTGAGTGAGTTAGTAAGTTAGACAACTTTGCATTATATATAGCAAGAGATATATCGGTATAGATTATAACTGTTAATGGGGGACCCAGGGGTCTCCAACTCAGTTCCCGGAGTGGTCACGATTTTCACTCAAATCATATGCCAGTTGTTGCTGTTAATTAAACCTATGGTGTAACTTACTAGGCTGTTAGTGTTGAATTCTTGCCATTCCAGGCATTTTCAAAATTGTTGTCTTTTTTCTGACAGCACCATCAGAGAACCAGTGCACATCAACATTTTTCAGACCTTCAAATTGTTCTTTGATCATTTATATTGAAACAGATGTTTAATGGACACAAATGGGTGAAAATTAAATCACCGTAACTGATCATCTGTTGGCTTACTTTGCAATTTATTGTTGTATTCTGTATCTTAAAATGCAAGTCAATGAAAATTTAGACAAGGTAACAGAAGTAGATTCCACAAGTTGCATTAACTGGATACCAGGAAAGAAAGTGGCTAAAACAAAACTTTGCACCCACTGCAGTGCACCCTTGGTCTCTTTTATAAAAGTTTGCGTGGATTCAAGAGTGAGATTATGCGCACACCAAAAACCAGCAAAATGCATATGCAAAAAAAAAAAAAAGAAAACTCAATTTAATAAACCCAATGTATGCATATTTGTATGCAGTTTACCTTTATTATTTACTGACATCTTGTACATGTGAAAGAGCCTCAAACCCCACTCAGTTGCCACCCTGAAACAACCATATATGGACTGTGTTAATCAACCTTATACATTTGCAGTAACAATGATGCCTACCTTTATTGAGTGGTAGAGCAGCCACACATCTGGCACATCAAGACACCACCACCTGTATCTTGTCTGCATGTGAGCTATCCTGTGGTGCGCTTGGCACAGCATTGTACCACAGGATCAGGGAAAGGCCTAAGACTCCAGCATCTGAGTGGGTAACCACTATCACCAGGCACATGTAATGATATGATTGCTGTTAGAATGAATAGTGTAGAACATATGAAAGACTGCGAGTTCACCCGGTTACCTCACCAAGAAGCCAGCCATCAGTTACAGCTGCACAAGTCATTGTCCAACACAATTTTCCCTCAACATAAATGAATCATGGATTGAGCAAGACCACTGAGCCACAGTATTTGTCAGTCTCATCTTGGTTTCACAAGACAACTTATAATTTGATGGAATGTAACTGCTTATGGTTAACAACAGTAGCGTCATTCTTGCTACATGCTCTTATTGTAATATGAGTGCTTTCAATTGATAACATTAGCAAAACTGGACACTGCTGCAAATTTCCTTTTAATATTGCCAACCAAACTATCCTGAGAAAATGAATGTGCCACCTCATCACTCCATTTATGCCTTCCAGCATAGCATGCATGATGGAGCTGAACATTGGCAGAGATTTTCCTGACCCATTGGTCAGTTCTGTCTGGTATGTGTCTGTTGCCAGAAAAACAACTTTTGTTAAAAACTGGATATGAACAGGTACAGCCTGATTTCAGGCAGTCTGTCTTTGTAATGCCATGGACAACTCAACAAATACTTCCCAGAGAATGCCTCTTGTAAGTCTAAATAGGCTCATAAACCAGTCATCATTATGGGCAAAAAAATTCTGACTGGTCCCTAAAAGCTTACTATCTTTGCATATGACTAATCGCATAGTCTTCAAACAATCCATATTGTGTCAAACAATTAGACTATGAATAAGCTACAAGGCATGTGATTTAGAGCTTTCTGTATGTAAGGAGTGAATCACAAATGTGTTTTACTGTGCTTTGGTTTCTATTCCTTAGAAGTGACAACAGGTAAAACATAAGAAAAAACAATTCTTCAGTGCAAATACACAAAAAAGGGAACTAAAATAGAATCTACATGATATTAATCACTTTGAGGTTTAATGTTTGTCACACCAACAGACATTATAATAACAACTTGGTGATAAGAATTATTATACATGAGTCATCATTTTCTGGTTTGGTTGTGTTTACTTACGTGGTCAATGGTGTCATCATTTCCCACTTACTTTTTGCATACAGTTTTCTTTTATAAATCCCAACTTTTGCTTGGAAGGCTGCATATGCACATTTCAAGACTCTTTTTGTTTATAGGCAAGTTTTATAAATCTGACACTAGTATCTGAAGACATCCCAAGACCAGCCAGTTCTAGGCTTCATAAGGATCAGAAAGTCTCCCCATTGTTTCTTACTTTGACCAGCATGTCTACTTTTCTCTATACGAGATGTGGTTGGATATATGAGAATCCATGTCTTTAGAAATTTGATTTCACTTTTACAAATTAGGGGTAGGGGCATTTGAAACAAGAAGCTTCTTCGTCTTTTAGGGTTTTTTTTTCTGTATAGTTCAATGCAGTCTGTTATACAGTTTGAAGGAATCTGATCCAAAATAAGGTAGTTGTAATTTTAACATGTAGCAGAGAAATAGATATCAGATCATAGTATTGTGTTTGGTAGCTCCAAAAAATTTGAGATCCAGTTTCTCCTGTTAACCTCACGTTTGAGGGTGTGTTATCTATACATGATACAACTCTCTATATGTTTTAACCTTATGCAAAGGACACTGGCTTTCCTTGTATGTTGTATTGATTGTATGTTATTTTCCCCATTAAATGAATTAATTAATACAAAAATGAATGGGCACAGAGGATACTTATACCATACAATTCTTTATTTTAATTTTATTTCTTTTAACGCAACACCTTAAGGCTATTACATTGGTAAAATAAAAAAAAATATATCAGAAGCAGTTCAAAGATCCAAGGATAACTTTGCCATTCAAAACCACACACAGCAGTGTACAGAAGGATGAAACTGTGTCACCAGACCCAATTATGTACAAGAACAGCCAACAAAGTAAACGGGAATCATAACAAGAATAGGCAAGAATAAACATTAGAGATTCACCAGCATACATATACTGTATACTTACATTCATACATACATACATTCTGTAGTACAACACAATCCACCACATAAATATATCTTAATGGACAATAACAGACGTTAATATTTCCTGAATATATATTGCACTGTATTAAGAAACTGATAATTATTTAAGAGTCCAATGACTTGAGCGATGAAACTTTTATGAAATCAGGCACTTCTGCACCGTATACTTCAGTACTGCTTTCCAGAGAGCTTTGTGTGTGTGAGTATGGTTTCTGTTGTTGTGGCCCTGTTTTTGAAACATTTCCTGAACAGGTCCTCAAAGGGAGAGAGGGAGATGTTTCTATGATGTTCTCAGCTGCTCTCACCATCTTCTGCAGGGAAATCTGGACTGACACATTACAGTCTTGATACCAGACAGAGATGCAGGTGATCATTACACTCTCTGTGCTGCATCTGTTGAAAATGATGATGATGGGAGAAGTTAGCTCTCCTCATCCACCTCAGAAAGTGTAATTGCACTTTCCCTCTCTTAACTAGTGAGGGGGTGTATTAGAGCTAGGAGAGACCATTTGTGTTCCTGACTGGCAGTACAGTGGAACTGTTAATAGAGAGGAGATGTTGGGTGACATGGTTCTTCCTGAAGTTGACAGTAATTTTCTTTGTTTTATCGACATTCAGGGTAGTCAGGTTATTGTTCTTACACCAGTCCACTAGTTGTTTAGCCTCCTCTCTTTAAGCCATCTCGTCATTACCACTGATGAGGCTTATCACTGTTACGTCACCCGTGAATTTAATGATGTGGTTTGTTCTGTACCTGTCCCAACATTTATAGGTCATTTGGGTAAAGAATAGTGGACTCAAAACTATTGGGAACACAAGAGCTCAGAAGGAAAGTATTTGATGTACTGGGGTCTGTCTGTCAGGAAGTCTAATATCATGTTACAGGTGGATGTTTCCAGGCCCAGGAGAGCAAGTTTGCTTACAAGGTGAAGAAGGGTAATTGTAGTGAATGCAGAGTTGAAGTCAAAGAATAGCATCCACACATATGTGTCTTTATTGTGCAGATGTGCCAAGTTGTTAATGCCGTGGATATAGTGTAGTTGGTGGAGTGGTTAGTATGATAAGCAAACTGGAGGGGATCCAGTTTGAGGGAAAGACTGGATGTTATGTGGGCCTAGACCAAGGGTGTCCAATGCGTCGATCGCGATCGACCGGTAGATAGCAAAGGTAGTGCAGGTAGATCGCGTTGCATTCAAAAAAAATTTTTTTAAACGTTAGTCTATCATATATACTCCCTATGGCATTTACCACTTGATTGACATACAGGGTGGCCAATCTGAGACTTCTTTTCTTCTAACATACTGGTCATCCAGCACGCACGATCAAACGCGTGAGCTACTGCAAATCTGCAAAAATGTTTGGGGAGGGTATGGGCTGGATGTGGAATTGGAAGAGGATTTGTTTTCTCACAGTGTCACAATCGAAGTGCGTTTGTCTGATCTGTCAATCTATCATTGCTATTCCAAAGAAGGAAAATGTGGAAAGGCACTTTCGAACTGTTCATAAAAACTACGAAACTGACTTCCTTCCGAAAAGCGATAGAAAGGAAAGGGAACATAAATCGCAGTTAAACGGTTAGCCGTCATTTTTCACTCAGCTGAATTCAAAAGCAAAGGCAGACATACCGAAGTATCGTTGCGGGTGAGTCACGCGATAAAAAGAGGCCTTCGTTGAGACAGATGGCAAGGGAGAAATTCCTGCTGAGATTTCAAGACCCCTGGCCGGAGAAAAAGGAGTTTTTCCTTGTCATTAAACATGCAGAATACAAGCAACTTAATAATGATCAATGGCCGCTAGACTTGGCATTTTTTTTCTGATCTGACCAACATGTTGAATGAGCTTAATTTACAGCTGCAAGGAAAAGAGAACTCCATGGTAAATATGATTAGCTCAGTTAATGCTTTCAAATGAAAAATGCAACATCTGTCCTCAAAGCTGCAGTGCCTTGATTTGGGGAACATCCAAAACCTTGTGTCAGAGCTGGAGATGCAATGGAAGGCGTGTGCACAACTTGACAGCATACGCTACACAGAGCAGATTGAAAATTGCCTGTCAGACTTTGACAGACGGTTTCAAGACTCAGCTTTACTTGAGCCAATCGCTACATTTAAGTGCTATCCATTTAGGGAAGATGTTGAGGGTGATTCACTCACATCAGAAATCGCAACACTGTTTCACCTAAAACTCCTCTACAGTGGAGGATGAGATTTTGACACTATCAGGTGACATTCAGCTGAAGTCTGGGGCTCTTGGACAGTTTTGGAACTTGAGGAAAAGTATCCAAAAATGAGGAAATCTGCTGCCTCATTGACTGCATTATTCGGCTCTACTTATTTATGCGAGTAAGCCTTTTCCCACATGAAGATTATTAAATCCAAATACTGTAATGACCATAAATATATTGAATTGTTATTGTGCCATAAAGGTTATTCAGTTATGCAAGGTACAACAACATATTTATGTATAAAGTATATTCAGTATGTATATACAGTTGTGCTTGAAAGTTTGTGAATCCCTTAGAATTTACTATATTTTTGCATAAATATAACCTTAAACATCATCAGATTTTCACTCAAGTCCTAAACATAGATAAAGAGAAACCAGTTAAACAAATGAGACAAAAATATTATACTTGGTCATTTATTTACTGAGGAAAATGATCGAATATCACATATTTATCAATGCCAAAGTATGTGAACCTCTAGGATTAGCAGTTAGTTTGAAGGTGAAATTAAAGTCAGGTGTTTTCAATCAATGGGATGACAATCAGGTGTGAGTGGGCACCCTGTGTTATTTAAAGAATTGGGATCTATCAAAGTCTGCTCTTCACAACACATGTTTGTGGAAGTGTATCATGGCACGAACAAAGGAGATTTCTGAGGACCTCAGAAAAAGAGCTGTTGATGCTCATCAGGCTGGAAAAGGTTACAAAACCATCTCTAAAGAGTCTGGACTCCACCAATCCACAGTCAGACAGACTGTGTACAAATGGAGGAACTTCAAGACCATTGTTACCCTCCCCAGGAGTGATCGACCAACAAAGATCACTCCAAGACCAAGGCATGTAATAGTCTGCGAGGTCACAGAGGACCCCAGGGTAACTTCTTAGCAACTAAAGGCCTCTCTCACATTGACTAATGTTCATGTTCATGAGTCTACCATCAGAAGAACACTGAACAATGGTGTGTATGGCAGGGTTGCAAGGAGAAAGCCACTGCTCTCCAAAATAAACATTGCTGCTCATCTGCAGTTTGCTAAAGATCACGTGGACAAACCAGAAGGCTACTGGAAGAATGTTTTGTGGACGAATGAGACTAAAATAGAACTCTTTGGTTTAAATGAAAAGTGTTATGTTTGGAGAAAGGAAAACACTACATTCCAGCATAAGAACCTTATCCCATCTGTGAAACATGGTGGTGGTAATATCATGGTTTGGGCCTGTTTTGCTGCATCTGGGCCAGGATGTCTTGCCTTCATTGATGGAACAATGAATTCTGAATTATATCAGAGAATTCTAAATGAAAATGTCAGTACATCTGTCCATGAACTGAATCTCAAGAGAAGCTGGGTCATGCAGCAAGACAACGACCCTAAGCACACAAGTTGTTCTACCAAAGAATGGTTAAAAAAGAATAAAGTTAATGTTTTGCAATGGCCAAGTCAAAGTCCTGACCTTAATCCAATCAAAATGTTGTGGAAGGACCTGAAGCGAGCAGTTAACGTGAGGAAACACACCAACATCCCAGAGTTGAAGCTGTTCTGTATGGAGGAATGGGCTAAAATTCCTCCAAGCCGGTGTGCAGGAATGATCAAAAGTTACTGGAAACGTTTAGTTGCAGTTATTGCTGCAAAAGGGGGTCACACCAAAAACTGAAAGCAAAGGTTCACATACTTTTGCCACTCACAAATATGTAATATTCGATCATTTTCATAAATAATTAAATGACCAAGTATAATATTTTTGTCTCATTTGTTTAACTGGTTTCTCTTTATCTACTTTTAGGACTTGAGTGAAAAATCTGATGATGTTTTAGGTCATATATATGCAGAAATATAGAAAATTCTAAGGGGTTCACAAATTTTCAAGCACAACTGTGTGTGTGTGTATATATATATATATATATATATATATATATATATATATATATATATATATATATATAATGTGTGTATATATATATATATATATATATACTGTATGTGTATACATATATATGTATATATACTGTATATACACACACACACTGCATCCGGGAAGTATTCACAGCGCATCACTTTTTCCACATTTTGTTATGTTACAGCCTTATTCCAAAATGGATTAATTTAATTTTTTTTCCTCAGAATTCTACACACAACACTCCATAATGACAACGTGAAAAATGTTTACTTGAGGTTTTTGCAAATTTATTAAAAACAACAAAACTGAGAAATCACATGTATATAAGTATTCACAGCTTTTGCTCAATACTTTGTCGATGCACCTTTGGGAGCAATTGCAGCCTGAAGTCTTTTTGAATATGATGCCACAAGCTCGGCACAACTATCCTTGGCCAGTTTCGCCCATTCCTCTTTGCAGCACCTCTCAAGCTCCATCTAGTTTGATGGGAAGCGTTGGTGCACAGCCTTTTTAAGATCTCTCCAGAGATGTTCAATAAGATTCAAGTCTGGGCTCTGGCTGGGCCACTCAAGGACATTCACAGAGTTGTCCTGAAGCCACTCCTTTGACATCTTGGCTGTGTGCTTAGCGTCATTGTCCTGCTGAAAGATGAACCATCGCCCCAGTCTGAGGTCAAGAGCACTTTGGAGCTGGCTTTCATCCAGGATGTTTCTGTACATTGCTGCAGTCATCTTTCCCTTTATCCTGACTAGTCTCCCAGTTCCTGCCACTGAAAAACATCCCCATAGCATGATGCTGCCACCACCATGCTTCACTGTAGGGATGGTATTGGCCTGGTGATGAGCGGTGTCTGGTTTCCTCCAAACGTGACGCCTGGCATTCACACCAAAGAGTTCAATCTTTATCTCATCAGACAAGAGAATTTTGTTTCTCAGGGTATGAGAGTCCTTCAGGTGCCTCTTGCCAAACTCCAGGCGGGCTGCCATGTTCCTATTACTAAGGAGTGGCTTCCGTCTGGCCACTCTACCATACAGGCCTGATTGGTGGGTTGCTGCAGAGATGGTTGTCCTCCTGGAAGGTTCTCCTCTCTCCACAGAGGACCTCTGGAGCTCTGAACCATCGGGTTCTTGGTCACCTCCCTGACTAAGGCCCTTCTCCTCAGATCGCTCAGTTTAGATGGCCGGCCAGCTCTAGGAAGAGTCCTGGTGGTTTCAAACTTCTTCCACTTATGGATGATGGAGGCCACTGTGCTCATTGGGACCTTCAAAGCAGCAAAAAATTTTCTGTAACCTTCCCCAAATTTGTGCCTCGAGACAATCCTATCTCGGAGGTCTACAGACAATTCCTTTGACTTCATGCTTGGTTTGTGCTCTGACATGAACTGTCAACTGAGGGAACTTATACTGACAGGTGTGTGCCTTTCCAAATCATGTCCAATGAACTGAATTTACCACAGGTGGACTCCAATTAAGCTGCAGAAACATCTCAAGGATGATCAGGGGAAACAGGATGCACCTGAGCTCAATTTTGAGCTTCATGTCAAAGCCTGTGAATACTTACGTACATGTGCTTTCTCAATTTTTTATTTTTAATAAAGTTGCAAAAATCTTAAGTAAACTTTTTTCACATTGTCATTATGGGGTGTTGTGTGTAAAATTCTGAGGAGAAAATGAATTTAATCCATTTTGACCTGGTCATTTTAAAAGTAGCTCACAAGCCGAAAAAGTGTGGGCACCCCTGGCCTAGACCAATCTCTCAAAGGACCCTATCATAATGGGAATGAATTCCATGGGGCAATAGTCATTGAAGCACTCAGCAGTTAACTTCTTTTGTGCTGGTACAATAAATATAACTATGAAACGACAGAACTAAAGCCTGTTTAAGAGAGGTGTTAAAGATTTTGGTGACTAAGTATGCTAGTTATCAGTACATTCCTTGAGGACAAGACCAGGTAAATTGTCTGGCCCTGCAACCTTTCATGGGTTGACTGTATTCGTGGTCCTCCAAACATTAACTGGACTGAGATGTAGTACCTGGTCATCATGATGAATTATATTATAATACATGTTATCTAAATACATTAGCAGTAATAGTAATTTGTAATGTATTAATAGATGCTTTATCCCACTTTTTCCAAAGCTGTTCTGGCAAGGACACTTATTGCTAGGGAAACGCTGGAGTATAGTACTCATGCAACAGTTTTAAAATCATGTTCCAAGCATTAAATTCAAGTTTATATTGTGATGTTGACATAACACTGCATAACTAGCTTGTTTCTTTGTAAACACCCTAAGCTAATAAGGTGTACAAGTTGTGTTATGGAGTTTGTTTAAACTGAATTGATGTTTGCTCTGCATAAAATGCAGTGTGTACAATTAAAACAGACACATATTAAAATATTAAATAGTAAATATTAATAAAAGTGAAAAATCTTAGAAGGTAGTAGCCAAAGATTAAACAAGTCACAAAATATGGGACATGTTTGACTATTTTTATATAAATGTATCCATGAGCTATACCATCTCAATATGCTTGAAATTGGCAATATAAGATACATTTTGTGGAGAAGCAAATTTTGTACAGAAATGTATTCATTTTTGTCGTTAGAGCAGTGGCAGGTTATGTTATTTGCTCTAGACTGTAGAACAAACTATGTTGTGACTTGAGGTCCAGTTAAATTGTGTCACTAACAGCCACAACTGGCCTGCTTTTTAGTGTGTATTAATTTAATTCTGAAATGCAGTTCTTCTATGTTTTAATGATAATCTTCCTTTAGGACTTTTCTTATATTGAACCCAACAAATCCACATCAGGTTTAAACTGGAGAAAGTGTATTCACTTATAAGAAAGAAATTTAAAAGGAACATGTTTAATGTAGAATACTACTCACAGTTATGCAATTAATTACTTTCCCACTTATTTGGTCCATTACAGGATAGTGGGGGCCCAGATCTTTTTTTGGCAGCACTAGACATAAGACAAGAACCATCGCCATATGGGACACCAGTCCATCACTGTACATACTTACAGTACATGCACTCTTACAGGGCCAGGCTTGTGCCACTTATCTGTCATGAGTACCATGTGAAAGTCAATGCAAAACTGGGGAGAATGTTTCTAGACTAAATTTTGATCCCTTTTGCCATAAGCTATAAGGCAGTAGTTAAAATCACTGCATCATAATATCTCTCAATAGCTTAATCAGACAGTCTTTAAAAGTAAGTGTCTTTCAGTATAAGTACTTGTGAACATTACTATATAAAGCAATTTGTATTAATAATTAAAAACATATGAGCATTATTAAATGTAATATCAACAAACTAACCAGCATTAACAGACAAAAGTAGGGTAAGAAATATTTGCGGAGCAGAGAAATTTGTAACATATCAATCTTATCTGAATATTATGTATATTTAAATAGGAATAAAAATGCCAGATTTTTTATAAAAAATATACTGGTATATTTGCCCTGTTAACATTATTATTTTGTATTCCTCATGATTTCTAATGAACAGATATTGATGCTTTTCTATTGTGTTTAAATGATGTTGAAACCCAGTAATAGACAAATAAATGATTTTTACTGCCAGGTGTTCTTATGGGATAGCTCTTTCAGAAAGCTGTACTTTAATATCTTTTTTACTAAATAATTGGCCAACATCATAAGTATCTGTACTATTGATATCCATAATATTATATATATATATATGTACAGTATATATATATATATATATATATATATATATAACTCTCTTTAATCAAATGAGAGCAAGAGATGACATTTTCTTAGCTGTGACATATATTATTTTTTAGTTTTGTTGTGGCCTATTGTAGCATTTTTGATGTATCCTTTCTCTGATGCTTTTTACTGATATATACAACCCCTTTATTCTTATTTTTTTATCTTTTGGTCTATTGTTTTAGGTAGAATATTGCTGAAAGAGGCACACACCTGAATACAATAAAAATGTATTTGTCAGATGCATACACTTATTGAAAGTGATGGTATTAACGTTTTATGAAAAAAAATCTCTCCTCTTCTAGAGTAGAACACATTGTTGTTATACTGTTTACTAATTAATCTTTTTAACTTAGTGATTGATCATAATTTTTTAATATTGGCAAACTGTGTTTGCTTCTTGTATTAAACAAGAAGCTTAATCGACAATGTCATATATGGTTTTTCTGCAGGAAATTGAATTACAAGTTTGCCTGGGTTCGTTCCTTTTTATTAAAGATACTTAACCTCATTTAATACGCTCTGACAACTCAAAGTAGTCAATATACTATTGGAAACTGAAAATTATGTGATATAAAATATGTAGAATAGGAGTGCTGGTTTTAAAGTTTAAAAACTATTTAAAATCGCTTTGACTTCTGAATGGATCATAATTGTAAGGTAAAATTCAACAGTGATAATCTTGCAACATGTGGGGAATATAGAAATGGCATAGTATGGCAAAATCATTCAGAAAGAAAACACATCACTGGCTTAAACAGCTAATTTAAATAGATAAATGGGCAGATAAAATCATTTGCACTTTGCTTCCTGTTCTAAATCTATGATTTTGTGAATCATGCAACATATACTGTACTTGTACAATAATTAAAATAACCCATCTGTATTTTGAACCACTTAATATAGGGAATTGTGGAGAGTTAGAGCTCATTCCTTCATAATCAGTTAAACAAATTGAATCAGTCCTGGACTGGGCCTAAGTCTATTGCAGCACACATTCACTCACGCACTACCACTCACTCAAAGTGGGCCAGTTTTTAGTTGTTGTTAAGACTAACTTGTATGCTTTGGGGAATGGGTAGGAAAGTCTTTGTTTACAGAGAAAATCTATGCAGACATGAGGAGAATATACCAATTCCACAGAGACAGTATCTGGAATGGAATTTGAGCACAGCCTCCTGGACTTCTAAGGCAGAACCTTTAAACACCATTCTATTGTGCTCCCCTCAATTTGAAACAATGGATGTATACATTATAGCACAACAAAATATTCTGAAACATACAAAATCCAATTTAGAGTTAATCTGTGTACCAAGGCAGAAGCTCACTCTTGACAGAGTCCCAGTCTATCACAGAGCCACACTGACATGCTCACCCTTCATTTTGAGTAACCAGCTACTCTAACATGCAAATAATTGGGATGTGGGAGAAAAATTGATGTACCCTGTAAAATTCTAACACGGACATTGAGAGAATATGCATAATGAACTCAAGATTGCAATGTAGCAGCAATGATATTTTATGACCCTAGGTTCATTATTGGTTCTCTTTACTTGATTGTCTACTTCAAAATGCATTCCACAGTGATAGAGTATTTCTCAGGGATTTTTGCAAAAGATTTCATTAACTAGTAGTCTAACTAAGCATCACATAACATTTGTGTTTTGTATTCAATAAAATTAAGCTTATTATGAAAGAATTTCGATGCATTTTGTACACTTGATACTACTACTACTGACACTGTGCCACCATGCTGTCCCATATAAATTGTAAAATTTATAATAAAAATAAATAAAATATTCTATGAAGGGTAACTAAAGGGTAAACTAAAGGGAAACTAACCTTTTAGAACACAGATTTACTAGCAGTTTTGGGATCCAATATGATTTCCAGTCCCAATGGATCTGAGAACAATTACCACATACTAGAGAATGACCTTTTTCACCTTGTATTGATCAGTCATTCTTTTCTTTTTTGACACTTTTCTGAAATTGCTGCCATTAAGAGGTAGTTGACAATAAATAAAGGAAAAGATGGTGTTACCCAAAGCATACAATCAGTTTACCTAAAATTTAAAAAGAAAATACTGTTATAGGCATGCAGCTCTTACAAGGATAATAAAAGAAAAAAAGCTGTTAAATGATTATTTTATTACAACAAAGGCTTGTATAATTGTACTTTAGTTAATAAATGGTGTTATCTTACAGAGGGTGCTAATGAGCTGGAAATTTAACACAGCAGGTTTAGAGCATAAGCCATTGATGCTACTGATAAGGCAGGGTTCCTCTAAAGACCACCTGCTCAGAAAGTTATCAGCAGCACTGCGTTTGGAACAACTGTGCATCAAAAATACAGATGCATATAGGATCAGTTAAATTTCATAATACTTTAAACACAATAAAGCAATTATATTGTGAAGGAGACCTGGGCGTCGGCAAGCCCAAACCCTACCACGAACACACTAGCACAGTCCCAGGTTCAAGTAAAAGTTACTTTATTAACCAACTCCTCTCAAATATATCACAATAAATACAAAAAACACGTTTTTTTTTCTTCTCACAATAATGTCCATCACAGTAGGGAGCTTGTGTCCCTGCAGCACCCTCTTGCAGTCCCTAATATATACACTACACATATATAAAAACACACTCAGTGACCACTTTATTAGAAACACCTACTGATTTCTGGACATAAGCTACTCCTCCAAACAGCCAATCATATGGCAGTACAGTAATATATGGATGCAGACATGATCAAGAAATGTAGTTTTTGTGAACTATGTGTCTCCCTTTCTGGCCACACGCTAACATTTTTCACATGGATACTTTTAGCAGGATAATGTATAATATTCCAAAGCATGCATCGTCTCAGTCTGGCTCACTGAGCATGACTGTGACTTCATTTTACTTTAATGGCTTGCTCATTTTCTAGATCTCCATCCAATTGTGCATCATTGAGATGATGAGGAAAAATAAAAATACACAGCATGAATTTGTAGTTGAAAAATCCTTGGAACTACATTATGATGTTGAGTCAGCATGACTCAAAATCCTTAAGAAATATTTTCAGCGCCGTATTGAATTTAAAATCAAGAATTCAGGCTGTTCAGAAACCAAAACACTGATTAATTCAGGATGGAGTGGTTGCAGGAGTCTATCCAATAGACAGTATGCCAGAAAGGGCAGATTATTGCGCAGAACCACATGTGGCCAATTTATTATTGCTTATTAACCTAAAATGGATATCTTTAGGGAGTGGAGGAAAAATCAAGAGTAGTCATAGGGACATCTGTCTACATGGATACAGGAAGAAAGTGCAGAATTATTAGGTGTGGGATTCAAGCCACTAAGCTTGATCTGTGAGGCAGCAGTGTTAACACTCACTAAGTCACCACGCTGCCGACTGAGGAAACAAATAGTATGCAATGATGTACTGCACTTGTACATTTCTTTGCTGTTTCTGTTGCTGTTAGATTCATAAGAAACATGCTCAAAACTGCATTCATGTTTTGCTAATATGGTGTATTTTTATTAGTCTCTCAGTGAGCAGAATGTAATCATTAACATTGCTTGACTCCCAGCTGTGTGCATAAGGAGGGAAAGCTTTTTGTTAGAACACACCTCTGACATAAATATCTGTGTTTGGCTTTGAGATCAGAGTACTCTAAGAATTTTACATTGGGCTGAAAGGAAGGTTTAGACTTGGTTTCAAATATTAACATACATTAACATTAACATGTTTACCTTAAGTAAACTTCCTTTGAGTAACTTGGATTGGTTTTTTTTAATGGACTGAAGTATTCAGGGTTTAGATTATTCTCAGCCAGACTCTTGACTGACATGTATCTTTTTCTGTCTGTCTAAAGTTAGCCTTTTTTTGGTTGCTTTTCACAGCATGCTTTGCTGTTTTTGTCCTAACTTAAGTTAAATTAACAACTTTTTATTTATTCATCTAGCCATTTCATAACTGGGCAATCTCTAGGAAAGGACCTAAAAAAATACCAGCTACAAGGCATAACCTAAGTTGGGTATAAAGATTGTCCATTACAGGGCACTCATCCATATGCAGTACATCCACACTCACCCTCCTTGGGTCAGTTTAAAATTACTAGGCAAACTAGTAACATGTTACCATGCTGTGGTAGGAAAATGGAGTCCTTTGTGGAAACTTGGGCAAAAAGTTGGTAAGAAGGTATTTTTTACTTTTGATAAAAAGACTCCCAAGATATAGAATGCACTACATGGATTCATTATTTCTCGTGTTTATCTTTCTATTCTGTTTGTACTTATAAACCTCTGATCATAGTCCAGAAAATGTTGGTGGGGACCATAGTGCAAGCAAAGCAAGGTCACTGGCTACAGAATGGCGCTGATATAAAGCTTTGCTAAGTAAACATCTAAAGGTACTGTACATTGTATTTGCTAATAAACATCATTTGTTTGGAAACTTTCAGTTTCATGGTCTGTTATGCAGGAGAATTGCCCTTTTTTACATCTGTTTCCAGTCACCTCATGTTTTGATCAGAATAATAGAAAGATGAAGATTATGCTTGCATGAATATCTACACAGCAGATACCACATCAGAAGCCTTAATGCAGTGGTAGTTCATTGGAACAAAAGGATATGCAAAATTATCAGCATCTTATATGTCACAGCATCTTTATTTGAATAAATAACACTTTTAATTAAAAAGTTTAAACAAGTGTGAACTTGGTGGTTTTCAGTACTTTTACTCATTATTAACAATTAGGGGAAGAACTGTAATTAAATTGTTATTGCCCATTCCTCATCAGCCTTAGTAAAGTAATGCACTTTCACATCATTTGTGTTTTTAATGGGGCAATACTGCCTATTTCTGCTAATACAGTATATTGTATATAAAGTGGAAATTATGTTTCTCCATTTGTTTTTTTATAACCTTAAGGGACACAATGACCACTGGAAAAAGAACTGATGCCGTAGTCATAGTCATAGCCATTCCACTCAATTCCATTCCATTCTTTTAAATCCACAAAGCTGATATTTAGTTCCATAAGCCACTCACAGCCTGCAATGCCTCTAAGTCAGAAATAGTGTTCTCAAAGAGTGTTCCCAGATCTGTTATCTTTTTTTAAGAGTTTGTGTCTCAGATCCCAGTAGGCTTGGTCCCACTAAATACATACATAGCGCCCTTTAAAGGGGGGAGTTCCTCCTCATGTGGCAACAGGATGTGAAATACCTAATCTTTTTATTTCTTTTAAAGACAATTATTGGGTCATTTGGCCAGTCCTCTACACATCTCGTGGGGCATGTCCTTGCTGCCAGACATTGAGTGTGTTTACATGTATACACTTAACCAGAATAAGGAGAATAACTTGAGTTAAGGCAAGTTGGGAAATATGTGCGACAAAGAGTTAAATGCCATCATTGGCCACTATGAATCTGAAAACAAGCATGAAGCTTGTGATCAATTCCTTTTGTTTTATAAATACTAGGGGGCAAAGCCCCCTGCTCCCTTTTACTTCAGTAAGACTAGTTTTGTGTTATGTTACTCTGATGTTTTATTTACCTATTATTCTGATTTTGTTATTGTTACTTCTGCAATGAAGTTTAAAGTTTCATTCCAAGAACAAGTGCCAAGTTTCTTTTTTCCATCAGTTTGTGTAGATTGTGAAAATGCAAATTTTCTTTGGTCTAAGCATTCATTTTACTGTTAAACACATTGACAAGCCTTCTGGATATATGCTGTTTACTGATCAAAAAGTCTGCTTTAGTATAGTTGTTCCTTACAATATGTTTTAAATAATATAGGGTGAGGGTCTATGCAACTAATAATTAATTAACAGTAATACATTTATGTAGCACCTTTTCCTTTACTAAATTGTTAATATAGATTACAGCTAGATACTGGAATTCTGGTAGTAAAGACAGGCAACAAAACCTAATCCAGGCAGTTTTTGAACATGATAGCATGTCTGTCTTGGGCTCACACTTTAGTTATGATTGCGCTGCTAGATACACTAAGAATCACATAATGATATGACTTACAGTAATTGGACTGATTAGCTGTAACAAAGGCGTATATAGGAATGAGGTGGCAAATCTGATCTGATAAAGTGGTGTGATGACCGTAAGATTGTGAGGAGTGCCGTGAAGACAAAAATATCTTACTGTGGACAGAGAAAATCACACTCTGATCAATACTGATTCAACTTTATTAGAAGATGTTAGCTAAAACTTGACATGAACCTTTAACACTGAGGTTGTACTCAAAAGGCATGGGAGTATGTTCAGATTATGAGGAGTTTGAAATGAATAATGAATAAACAGGTGAATATTTATCACTAAATTTTGGAATGTATGTGTTCTTTCAAGTGGTTTCTCTGTTGGATAATGCTGCATGAGCAATCTTACGGTCATCACACCACTTTATCAGATTTGCCACATCATTCCTAAGGCAGAAAGGTAATTCACAAGACTATGACATCTGCACATGTTGTTATAAGATTAGGGCCTGCCTGCCTGTTAGACAAGACATACCCATTGCCTAGGGTGCTAAATTAATGAGGATGTTAAATGTGAAGAAGGAAAAAAAAAAAACTATTTCCTGAATATGATTACATTAAAAAAAAATAACCCAGAAACTATTGAAAAAAGCAACTTGCTAAGAGCATGGTGAACTGACTACTGATGATTTTCATAAAGTGACATCCCTTTTTTTCCTAAATGTTTAAGGAAAAAAAGTGAATTTGACGTGCCTCAGTTGTCCTGTTGCAAGTACCAGTATCAATGTCTTGTATTGTTTTACTCAGAAGATGTTGCAGGTCTGTGCACTGGAAAATGGATAGATATGCAGCCCTTGGGAATCCACTGGGGAGAGCTGAGGTGCTGATAATTGCCTGCTTTGCCTGGGGCACCTGCATTTGGCAGTGATGCCAACTCTGCATTGGATGTGACTTAGTACATCTTCTATTTTATTACTATGTATTAAAGTTGGCATAATAAAGCCTGTACCACATTATTGGTTTTCTTTCACCATCTGGTAGCTTGTGCATACTATAGAAGTTCAGACCACCGGATTTAAAGAGCTGTGCCTATATTTATCAAGCATCTCTGAGTAGCAAAATGGCCCTAACTGACTCAAAAATCTCAGAGTGACACAAACTTGGTCCCAGTCTTAGCAGTAGCAGTATAAGCATTTTATCAATTTTCCTAATTTAGGAAACCTCTCCTAACAGGATTTAGGAGAGCTGATGAGCTGTCCTAACTCACTAGGAGCTGCCAGAAAATGGTGTTCAGGCAATCATCCACACTTATGTCTCGGGAAAGTTGGTGAACTTTGGAAATGCTAGACAACAATGACCTAATAAACTCATTGATCTGACCGAAATGGAATAATATTCATAAGATATCTTGTATGCACTGTGTGCCGGGGAGGCAGCATAAAGAAGAGGGACGCCTCACGCCTGGACAAACTGGTGAGGAAGGCAGGCTGTATTGTAGGCACGGAGCTGGACAGTTTGACATCCGTGGCAGAGCGATGGGTGCTGAGCAGACTCCTGCCAAAATGAAAGTGTGAATAACGTTATATGTAAAAATCAACTTTGCAATAGTGGTGTTTATGTCACAATCAACTATTTTACAAATTTTGCTCTAAACCTTGAGTACCCAATTACCCAACGTATGAGGTAATTTGCAGATTCATATATTTTCACACCAATCCACATGAGTTAATGTTAAAATAAGATGCATTCATGAAAATCAACACACACAAAGATCATTGTAGCAAGTGTGGTTAAATATGTATATGTAATTCGCAAGCAATATCACACTATTAGTACACAGGTGGCCAAGGTCCAAAGCTCTATTGTATATCCAGCATATATTACTCTGAAAATAAGCAGGGTAGGATGGGTGATTGACAGTGAACTATCACAAAGTTACAGTGAACTCTGCATTCCACAAAGCTCTCGGAACATTCAAATTACAGATTTACAACCCTGGGAAGGTTTAAGAAGGCAGACTCAGACTCCCAGTACATTGGATAAATAGAGCCTCACACAAGATAAATGAGGATCATGAACAAACTCACGACCCACCACATTACACTGAAATAGTGAACATGACTTAGTCTTGTCTATTCAATGATTATTACTTTATGAGGCACTTCCTGGGCCATTACAGCAGGCAGGATGATTCTTCTGAAAATATGGCTGTGGATCATTCATTGCTAAATAATTGTATCTGATGTTGAGCTTTATTTTAATTCAGTACATGTCTTGATCCTTCCATCTTGGTGCTCGTTACAGTATTATTTATGATGCTGTTGTAATTTCTTATTATGTTTTCCTTCTGCTTTTATTAGTACTCGTTTCATTGTACAGCAGCTGCTGCTACCGAGCTGCGTGATCTGCATGTCGCACTGCGCGTCGATCATTTAAAAGCCTGTACAGCAGCTGCTGCTACTGAGCTGCGTGATCTGTATATATATATACACACACACACATACATACACACACATATATATATAATTTGTATGTGTGTATGTATGTATGTGTGTGTATATATGATGTAGATAGGTATGTGTATATATATATATATATATATATATATATATGTGTGTGTATATGTAGATATGTACTGTATATATACAGTGGTGTGAAAAACTATTTGCCCCCTTCCTGATTTCTTATTCTTTTGCATCTTTGTCACACAACATGTTTCTGATCATCAAACACATTTAACCATTAGTCAAATATAACACAAGTAAACACAAAATGCAGTTTTTAAATGATGGTTTTATTATTTAGGAGAAAAAAATCCAAACCTACATGGCCCTGTGTGAAAAGTAATTGCCCCCTGAACCTAATAACTGG
This sequence comes from Polypterus senegalus, assembly GCF_016835505.1. Classification (NCBI taxonomy): domain Eukaryota; kingdom Metazoa; phylum Chordata; class Cladistia; order Polypteriformes; family Polypteridae; genus Polypterus; species Polypterus senegalus. Next base: position 190,680,279 of record NC_053155.1, read on the forward strand.
TTGGGCCACCCTTAGCAGCAATAACTGCAATCAAGCATTTGCGACAACTTGCAATGAGTCTTTTACAGCGCTCTGGAGGAATTTTGGCCCACTCATCTTTACAGAATTGTTGTAATTCAGCTTTATTTGAGGGTTTTCTAGCATGAACCGCCTTTTTAAGGTCATGCCATGGCATCTCAATTGGATTCAGGTCAGGACTTTGACTAGGCCACTCCAAAGTCTTCATTTTGTTTTTCTTCAGGCATCCAGAGGTGGATTTGCTGGTGTGTTTTGGGTCATTGTCCTGTTGCAGCACCCAAGATCGCTTCAGCTTGAGTTGACGAACAGATGGCGGACATTCTCCTTCAGGATTTTTGGTAGACAGTAGAATTCATGGTTCCATCTATCACAGCAAGCCTTCCAGGTCCTGAAGCAGCAAAACAACCCAAGACCATCACACTACCACCACCATATTTTACTGTTGGTATGATGTTCTTTTTCTGAAATGCTGTGTTCCTTTTACGCCAGATGTAACGGGACATTTGCCTTCCAAAAAGTTCTACTTTAGTCTCATCAGTCCACAAGGTATTTTCCCAAAAGTCCTGGCAATCATTGAGATGTTTCTTAGCAAAACTGAGACGAGCCCTAATGTTCTTTATGCTTAAAAGTGGTTTGCGTCTTGGAAATCTGCCATGCAGGCCGTTTTTGCCCACTCTCTTTCTTATGGTGGAGTCGTGAACACTGACCTTAATTGAGGCAAGTGAGGACTGCAGTTCTTTAGACATTGTCCTGGGGTCTTTTGTGACCTCTCGGATGAGTCGTTCGCCTCTGCGCTCTTGGGGTAATTTTGGTCGGCCGGCCACTCCTGGGAAGGTTCACCACTGTTCCAAGTTTTTGCCATTTGTGGATAATGGCTCTCACTGTGGTTCGCTGGAGTCCCAAAGCTTTAGAAATGGCTTTATAACCTTTACCAGACTGATAGATCTCAATTACGTCTGTTCTCATTTGTTCCTGAATTTCTTTGGATCTTGGCATGATGTCTAGCTTTTGAGGTGCTTTTGGTCTACTTCTCTGTGTCAGGCAGCTCCTATTTAAGTGATTTCTTGATTGAAACAGGTGTGGCAGTAATCAGGCCTGGGGTGGCTACGGAAATTGAACTCAGGTGTGATACACCACAGTTAGGTTATTTTTAACAAGGGGCAATTACTTTTTCACACAGGGCCATGTAGGTTTGAATTTTTTCTCCTAAATAATAAAACCATCATTTAAAAACTGCATTTTGTGTTTACTTGTGTTATATTTGACTAATGGTTAAATGTGTTTGATGATCAGAAACATTTTGTGTGACAAACATGCAAAAGAATAAGAAATCAGGAAGGGGGCAAATAGTTTTTCACACCACTGTATACATATATATATCTATACTAATAAAAGGCAAAGCCCTCACTCACTCACTCACTCACTCATCACTAATTCTCAAACTTCCCGTGTAGGTAGAAGGCTGAAATTTGGCAGGTTCATTCCTTACAGCTTCCTTACAAAAGTTGGGCAGGTTTTATATCGAAATTCTACGCGTAATGGTCATAACTGGAAGCTGTTTTTCTCCATTTACTGTAATGGAGATGATCTTGAACACCGTGGGGGCGGAGTTTCGTGTGACATCATCACGCCTTCCACGTAATCACGCAGTACATAGAAAACCAGGAAGACATGCATTATATAATTGAGAAGGCAGCGAAACAATAAGAAGCGAGCGAGTGACATATACAACCATATTCATGATTTCTGCTACTTCGGAAACAAAGCACGATGTAAACCTACACTTTAAATTAAGTTCATAGACAGGCTTCCGCTGGCGTTTGTAATTTAGTGCCTGCCCATATAAGGCCGTCCGTCAGCGGCAATCCAATAGCAAACTCCACTAAATATTCACGGGTGAAGGACTGTGCTTATGGAGAGGAAGATGAGATGGTCAGGGGGGTGTTTGACACAAACTCAGCGAAACTGCGAGAGAAAGGACTAAGGTAACATTAAATACAGCCATGGACATAGCACGAGATGGCACCAGCACAGCTGGGAACCTTCGATGCATGTACACCGAGCGGCTCACGTGAACTGACGCAGTGCACAGATAAAAAGCAACAGTTCCAAAGAGCTGAACAAAACCAATTACACAATTGAAAAGGCAGCAAAAATATGAAGCGCCTGATACAAGCATATTCATAAATCCAGCTACTGCGGAAACAAAGCACACGGTGGAAAAAGTCAATGTCCCGCTAAAGGAAGACAGTGTAAAAAACCCGTGCATGCAGTGTGTCAGGTCTCAGATAAAGAAGAAGACGAGCTGTTTATTGATGCAGTAAGAACTAATCGATGAATGAAACCTGTCATCTTTACAACGATTGACAAACACGGAATGTAACTTGAACACATCCTACAAATACGAACCTGATTGAAAGAAATAATGATAATCAAATCCTTGATGACAGCAACACTCAGTAACACTCACAAAACAAATACTGTATATTGACAGTCATGTTACGTTATTTTTAAAATGTTCCCTTTTCTTTTCTAGCTTTTTAACACACTACTTCTCGCTGCGATCGCTGGGTATATATATATGTATATATATATCCCGATCTACATACTCGAATAATGGATACTTTATTCGCCATCAATGAAGCCATACTCAGTGTATTCATTAGATGAACGGTAAAAAAGTAAGAGCGAGGGGAGGATGACTTATTGAGGCATGCAGGCTGTAGTTGCGTCAACTCTATCTGAATTGCGCGATCACATTTGAAAAAATATATCTTTTCAAGTTCTATTTAGTCCATATGTGTCAAACTCAAGGGCCGCGGGCCACATCCGCCCGGCGTGTAATTATATCCGCCCGAGATCATTTTATATACTGTATTATTGTTATTAATGGCCCGGGTATATGAAGCGCTGGTAACACAATAAACTACAGATCCCATAATGCAATGCAACGCTTCAGCTGCCTTGCCGAACACTTAACACGTTAATCAATTCTAGCTTATGATGCGGCAAGTTATTGCGAAGCTAGCTCACACGATGCTGAATAGAAAAGTTGATTCTGAAAATAAAGAGCCTTTAAAACCGATGGGAGGCTGAGTATATGTTTACTGAACCCGTGTGTCTCATTTGTGGAGCTAATGTGGCTGTAATTACAGAATTTAATCTAAGACGGCACTATGAGACAAAACATCAGGGTAACCTGAATGCAATGCAGAAGATACAGAAAGCAGAAGAATTAAATAAGAATCTGACACTTCAGCGGACGTTTTACCCGTGCACAATCACAAAGTGATTTCAAGTGAAGCTGCTTTTATGGGAGACACAAATGCACCAGTGCAACCCTGTTGCCAAGTAATGTTAAACCAAGTCGTCACTACGGTGTTCCCAAATCGCACTTTGCTGATAAACTGAGCGCACTGCGCACTGAGTTTGCACGGCGCTTTGGTGACTTTGAAGAACAAAAAAAGTCCGTCTACATGCGGCTCGAACCTTGTGCATGTTTGGTAGCACATATCTGTGTGAGAAGCTCTTCTCAGTGATAAAGACTAACAAAACAGCACACAGGAGTCACCTCACTGATGAGCACCTGCAATCCATCCTGAGAATCTCCACAACACAGAACCTCACACCAAACAGAAACGAACCTGTGGCCAAAAAGATGCCAGGCGTCCAGCTCTAAAATGACATATGAGCAAAGACAACTGAATGATTTGATTTGTTATTGCTGAAAGGAACACATTTTATTTATATTTCCAGGTTTTGTTATGCAGCATGTTCATATTTGAATTTGTATAATTTTGACAGGATATATTTTTATGGAGAGCAAAATCTTTTGGGATATTTCAAATCTAAGTTTATTTTTATATAAAATTTACATAAGAGTAAAGAAATTTGAATGTTTGTTCTTTTAACGTTTACTTTATTTCTAACTGGTATAATTTAGACAGGATATATTTTTATGGAGAGCAAAATATTATAAGTTGTTTAAGGTTTGAGTTGATTTATTCAGGAATAATATTCCTGTCTGTTTTTACCATTCCTACCAAAGATATTTCTGTCGACTAAATAAAAATTCCTTCTATTTAAAATTTAAATAGAACTTGAACAAATACGATAGTTCATAATATCCACGCAGACTTGCACGTAAGAGCGGAGTTATCCATTTTAACAAGCAGCGTATTGCACTGATACGAAATAGCTGTGTGTGTATATATGTAGATATGTATGTATATGTATATATATGTATTTGTGTGTATATGTGTGCGTTTATGTATGTATGTGTGTATGCATATGTATGTGTATATATGTAGATGTATATATGTGTATATGTATAGATATGTATATATATATATATGTTTATGTGTGTGTGTAAATAAATAAATATATATACATGTGTATATATATATATATGTATATATATATATATACATGTGTATATATATATATATATATATATATATATAACAACAACACTCATCACTCACAACAGTGACAAAACAATTACATTGACAATCATGTTACGTTATTTTCAAAATGTTTCCTTTTCTTTTCATTGCTTCTTTAACACACTACTTCTCCGCTGCGAAGCGCTTGGTATTTTGCTAGTATATATATATATAGATAGATAGATAGATAGATGTAGACTCAAACCCATTATGACAGCAGCAATCCAAGCTGTGAGAAAACAGTAAAAAGGAGGCGTGTCAGACGTCGTGGTAAATTTTCTGATGCAGCTAGACGAAAACAACTTTGTGACGCTGCCGCCAAATACACAAAACAATTACTTTGACAATCATGTTAAATTATTTTTAAAATGTGTCCTTATCTTTTTAATAACTTCTTTAACACATGACATCGCTGTGAAGCGTGGGTATTTTGCTATATATATATATATATATCACAGCGACACTCATAACAGTGACAAAACAATTACATTGACAATCATGTTACGTTATTTTCAAAATTTTTCCATTTGTTTCTCTTTCCTTCTTTAACACACTACTTCTCTGCTGCCAAGCGCGGGTATTTTGCTATATATATATATATATATATATCTATACTAATAAAAGGCAAAGCCCTCACTCACTCACTCACTCACTCACTCACTCACTGACTCACTCACTGACTCATCACTAATTCTCCAACTTCCCGTGTGGGTGGAAGGCTAAAATTTGGCAGGTTCATTCCTTACAGCTTCCTTACAAAAGTTGGGCAGGTTTTATATCGAAATTCTACGCGTAATGGTCATAACTGGAAGCAGTTTTTCTCCATTTACTGTAATGGAGATGAGCTTCAACGCCGTGGCGGATTTTCGTGTGACATCATCACGCCTCCCACGTAATCACGCAGTACATAGAAAACCAGGAAGACCTCAAAAAAGCGCTTAAGAAAACATGCATTATATAATTGAGAAGGCAGCGAAACAATAAGAAGCGAGCGAGTGACATATACAACCATATTCATGAGTTCTGCTACTGAAACAAAGCACGATGTAAACCTACACTTTAAATTAAGTTCATAGACAGGCTGCCGCTGGCGTTTGTAATTTAGTGCCTGCCCATATAAGGCCGTCCATCAGCGGCAATCCAATAGCAAACTGCCACGGGTAAATATTCACGGGTGAAGGACTGTGCTTATGGAGAGGAAGATGAGATGGTCAGGGTGGTGTTTGACACAAACTCAGCGAAACTGCGAGAGAAAGTTTTAAGTGCCAGGACTAAGGTAACATTAAATAAAGCTATGGACATAGCACGAGATGGCACCAGCACAGCTGGGAACCTTCGATGCAAGTACACCGAGTGGCTCACGTGAACTGGCGCAGTGCACAGATAAAAGCAACAGTTCCAAAGAGCTGAACAAAACCGAATTACACAATTGAAAAGGCAGCAAAAATATGAAGCGCCTGATAAGCATATTCATAAATGCAGCTACTGTGGAAACAAAGCACACAGTGGAAAAGTCAATGTCCCGCTAAAGGAAGACAGTGTAAAAAACCCGTGCATGCAGTGTGTCAGGTCTCAGATAAAGAAGAAGACGAGCTGTTTATTGATGCAGTAAGAAACGAATCGATGAATGAAACCTGTCATCTTTACAACGATTGACAAACACGGAATGTAACTTGAACACAACACATCCTACAAATACGAACCTGATTGAAAGAAATAATGATAATCAAATCCTTGATGACAGCAACACTCAGTAACACTCACAAAACAAATACTGTATATTGACAGTCATGTTACGTTATTTTTAAAATGTTCCCTTTTCTTTTCTACCTTTTTAACACACTACTTCTCCGCTGACGCGCTGGTATATATATATATGTATATATATATACCCGATCTACATACTCGAATAATGGATACTTTATTCGCCATCAATGATTGTTTTGGTAAAGCCATACTCAGTGTATTCATTAGATGAACGGTAAAAAAGTAAGAGCGAGGGGAGGATGACTCATTGAGGCATGCAGGCTGTAGTCTTGCGTCAACTCTATCTGAATTGCGATCACATTTGAAAAAATATATCTTTTCAAGTTCTATTTAGTCCATATGTGTCAAACTCAAGGGCATGGGCCACATCCGCCCGGCGTGTAATTATATCCGCCCGAGATCATTTTATATACTGTATTATTGTTATTAAAGCCGGGTATATGAAGCGCTGGTAACACAATAAACTACAGATCCCATAATGCAGCGCTTCAGCTGCCTTGCCGAACACTTACCGCTTACTAGAGTTATTGCGCACTGAGTTTGCACGGCGCTTTGGTGACTTTGAAGAACAAAAAAAGTCCGTCTACATGCGGCTCGAACCTTGTGCGTGTTTGGTAGCACATATCTGTGTGAGAAGCTCTTCTCAGTGATAAAGACTAACAAAACAGCACACAGGAGTCGCCTCACTGATGAGCACCTGCAATCCATCCTGAGAATCTCCACAACACAGAACCTCACACCAAACATAAACGAACTTGTTGCCAAAAAAAGATGCCAGGCGTCCAGCTCTAAAATGACATATGAGCAAAGACAACTGAATGATTTGATTTGTTATTGCACGTAAGAGCGGAGTCAACCGTTTTAACAAACAGCGTATTGCACTGATACGAAATAGCTGTGTGTGTATATATGTAGATATGTATGTATATGTATATATATGTTTATATATGTGTGTGTGTATGTATGTATATGTGTGTGTATATATGTGTGTGTATATATGTAGATATATATGTATGTATATATATGTATATGTATAGATATGTATATATATATATGTTTGTGTGTGTGTGTGTAAATATATATATATATATATATATATATATATATATGACAACAACACTCATCACTCACAACAGTGACAAAACAATTACATTGACAATCAGGTTACGTTATTTTCAAAATGTTTCCTTTTCTTTTCATTGCTTCTTTAACACACTACTTCTCCGCTGCGAAGCGCGGGTATTTTGCTATATATATATATATATATTGTGGTGGATTGCCGGCATTTCACTCCAGCCCTCAACCCCAGGCCACCAGGAGGAGCTCTCCCGACAGCATGATCATGCCCCGAGTTCCAGCAGGGCATCATGGACTACGTAGTGTTTGTACACAGCCCTGCTGGATACCTTGGGGGCCACCAGGCGTCGCTGTAGGGGGGCTCGTAGGCTCTTATGTGCCCTATGACCCGGGAGTGCGTCACGGTCACATGACAGGAAGAAACGACGTGCTCCCGGGTTGAAGAAAGGGACTATTTACCCTGACCCGGAAAGAATAAGGACTTGTGGACTGTTGGGCAGGAACACCTCCGGGTCAGGGAATATAAAAGGACTGTGGGAGCTCCCAGACAATGAGCTGAGTTGGGAGGCAGGGTGGCTAAGCGTCTGGGAGTGAAGGATTGTGATTTATTGGTTATTGTTTATTGAAGAATAGTGGAGTGGTGGTGCTTTGTGCACAATTATTATTATAATAAATAATTATTGGATTTTTATCTGGTGTCTGACGTGTGGTCTGAGGGTACAAGGGTGCGAGAAAGCACTTAATTCTGTCACTATATATATATATATATATATATAGAGAGAGAGAGAGAGAGAGAGAGAGAGAGATATGAGAACAACACTTATATCAATGACAAAACAATTACATTAACAATCATATTACGTTATTTTTAAAATGTTTCCTTTTCTTTTTCATACCTTCTTTAACACACTACTTCTCCGCTGCGAAGCGCAGGTATTCTGCTAGTATATATATAAAAAAGAAAAATGAACAGCATGCAGCAGTGGCCTCATTGCTCCCACCTGATCTGTATAGCATGTCAGCATGGGTTATGGCAGGGTATGGAAGTCAACAATCATAATCTCTTGGTATCTGGAACACACTCACTTGTCATATTTCTTACACTGATTGCCAGGGTGACCCGACGTTTGCGCGATAGATATATGCGCGCCGACAAAATAGCACTGATTAAAACGCGGCGTCAAAATCGTGCAGACAAAATCGTGCAGACAAAATTGTGCCGACAAAATCGCGAAAGTTTCATTAAATATGAATTACTAGTTTAAAGCATATATAATAATGTTTATTTTAGAAGTCAATATTACGAGACGCGGCATGCCATCAGCATAGCATGCAGAAAGTCCTTAAGATCATGCCCTGCATATGTTGGAAGAATTGCAGCATATACGTCTTCATAGTTGAACTTTTTTAGACTTGCTGGCTGCCTGACTGCTGGTAATTCCGCTTTGTATACGACCTGTTATGCCAACCCTCGACTGAGTTATTTGTTCGTGGCATGCCATCAGCAGTTATAACAGTTATAACCTAGAACATAATGTATACATAATGTGCACGTACGTGTCCCACTCTCTTGGCCTCTCTCGCGATTTTGTCGTGGCGATTTTGTTGGCGCGCATTTGTCGAAAACCAGTTAGCGGGTTTGTCGATGCTCATTTGTCTGTCGCGGTTTTGTCGGGGCGCATATGTCTATCGCGCTTTTGTCGGTGAACTGATTGCCAGTCCTGGGCAAGGTTCCTGTTTGCTATGCTGTATTGAAGAGATTCCTTAACCATGGCACCCATACACTATCCAGATGTGTCCATAATTCTGGCCTGTTCTCGCCCATTTTTGCAGCTTTATCAGTATTGCATCAAACATAGACCTGTTCCCAATCACACCCGATGCTACTAGACCCACTCCTCTGAGATGGAGATTGTTTCCACAGGGTTTCTTAGTTCCTCATAGTGTTTCTCCCACGTGTCCATCATACTCCTAGTCAAGGCTGCTTCCTAACCATACCAGGCAAAACTCCACAGTTGGCCAACCAAAACCATTCTTCATGTTCTGACCAAACTAATTTCACAGGCAACCATTCAACTGCATCATCTCAGATTTCACTTTTCCTGGACTGCAAAGGACTATGAATGATGTAAAATGACCAGATTTGAGTGAATTGAATCAAGTCTTGCTCACAACAGACCCACCAGAATTTGGAGACAGGCTTAGGTGACTGGTGAGTGTCTATTGACTGGTTGATCAGTGTATGGCAATATAATTCAGCCTGGAGAGGAGTACCTATGGAGGGCCGTGTACAATTAGAATTTAACATTGGCGCAATGATTTGTGCTGCAGCCTTACTGCTTTTAAGGAATCAAATCTCAGCCTGGGCACTGTGGAGTTAGCATGTTCTCCTTATCCTTCTATATAAAAGCGATCGGGATTGTCCTTCCATCCCGTGAGTGCTGCGCAGGCGCGGAGTTTCACACACGCCCCGTCCATTTTGCAATGCACGATGGGATTTGTAGTTTCGTTTTTCCAGGTAAAAGATGATTTTCTTCTCCAGACTGTGCGATATCTTCTTCTTTCTTACTATATAAAAGCGGTTGGGATTGTCCTTCCATCCTGTGAGTGGAAAGCATAGCGGTATTCCGCTTATCACAGACTTGCTACTTGCAGCTTGCGGCATGAAGCAACATCATGTGAGTAGAGTTCTGGTGCTCCCATCGTTCCCTTGCTTTTGTGCGCGATGCGCTGGAAAAATAGACAAAATTATATCTCTGGAAATAATTAATGTTGATGGAGTACAAATGCCACACTGCGTAGTAAATATCAGGGGGGTTCAAAAGGGCGTCCTTAATATAGAAAAAAAATTTAAATTTCATCACAAAAATAACAGAAACTACGAGTATTAAAGTAATACCGCTAACATGCAATATAACCAAATTAATGAGTTTGTATAAAATATCAAATTGATCTACATATTGAATTGCCTTAAGAAGTGGTCAACCTAAAAGTCGGTCGCCTTAAAAGGCGGGTGAGCCTAGTGTTTGTATATTTTCTGCATATAGGAGTTAAGGACATCGGGGGGTACAGTGGTTAAAGCTACTGCCCTACAGCTCCAAAGGTTTGGGTTCAAATCCCAGCTTTGGTGCTGTAGAGTGTCCATTTCTGTGGGTGCTCTGTTTACTACCCACATCCCTAATATATGAGCGCTTTGAGTAGTGATAAAAGCGCTATATAATGCAAAGAATTATTATTATTTGTTATTTTTATTGTTTACATCCCTGCTCGGGCGGACGTGGATAGCGGTTGACATAATCCATTCCGCTGTTGCTAAGTTATAAACACAGCACCCTGAGGCGCTTGTGTTAATCGCTGGAGACTTTAACCATGTGATGCTGGACAAAACATTACCTGCCTTCTCCCAGTATGTAGATTGTAACACCCGGGGAAATAGGACTATTGACCTACTGTATGCAAACGTTAAAGACGGATATAGTGCCACCCCACTGCCTGCACTTGGGAAAGCAGATCATACCCTGGTTCTGCTTCAGCCTCACTACAAACCAAGAGTGAGGGAGCTACCTACAACCACACACTCATCAGGAAGTGGTCCCCTGAGGCAGAGCAGGCTCTGAGAGACTGCTTAGGAACTACGGACTCGGATATCCTGCAGGGTTCACATAGTGAGAACATTGAGGAGGTTGTTGACTGCACTACTGACTACATCAACTTCTGTATGGACATTGTAGTTCCAGTAAGAACAGTACGCTGCTATGCTAACTATTAGCCATGGATTACAAGTGACATCAAGAGCCTTTTGAACCAGAAGAAAAGGGCTTTTAAAGGCGGTGATCAGCATGAGCTCAAGCACATGCTGAAGGAGCTCCAATTCCAGCTCAGGGCGGCGAAAGAGCAGTACAGGAGAAATCTGGAGCAGTATTTGCAGAATAACAGCCTGAAGGAAGTGTGGGATGGGATGAAGATCTTCACTGGCTGCAGCTCGAAGCAGGGTGCCACCATCGAGAGAGACGTGGAGAGAGCAAACCAAATGAATAATTTCTTTAACAGGTTTGATCACCTTAACCCACTCTCACCTTGGAGTACTGCACCCTCCACCCATCCTTCTGCTGATACCAGCATAGGAGAGACATCCCCACCCACAATTACAGCAGCCCAGGTGAGTAGAGAGCTTAAGAGACTTCGTGCCAGCAAAGCAGTGGGTCCAGATGGAGTATCGCCACGACTGCTGAAGGCCTGTGCGCTGGAACTGGGGAGTCCTCTATAGCGCATCTTCAACCTGAGCCTGGAACAGGGGAGAGTCCCGAGGCTTTGAAAAACATCTTGCACCACCCCAGTCCCAAAGATATCACGTCCTTGTGAGCTGAATGTCACGGCCTGTCGCTCTGACGTCACATGTGATGAAGACCATGGAGCAGCTGCTGCTTCACCACCTGAGGCCACAGGTCCGCCACGCCCTTGACCCTCTGCAGTTCGCATACCAGGAGAAGGTGGGAGCGGAGGATGCCATCATCTATATGCTACACCGATCCCTTTCCCACTTGGACAGAGGCAGTGGTGTTGTAAGAATTATGTTTCTGGACTTCTCTAGCGCCTTCAGCACCATCCATCCTCTGCTCCTTAGGGACAAGCTGACAGAGTTGGGAGTAGATTCATACCTGGTGGCATGGATCGTGGACCATCTTACAGACAGACCTCAGTATGTGCATCTCGGAAACTGCAGGTTTGACATTGTAGTCAGCAACACAGGAGCGCTGCAGGGGACTGTACTTTCTCCGGTCATGTTCAACCTATATACATCGGACTTCCAGTACAACTCGGAGTCCTGCCACGTGCAAAAGTTTGCTGACAACACTGCTATCGTGGGCTGCATCAGGAGTGCGCAGGAGGAGTATAGGAACCTAATCAAGGACTTTGTTAAATGGTGCGACTCAAACCACTTACACCTGAACACCAGCAAAACCAAGGAGCTGGTGGTGGATTTTAGGAGCCCCAGACCCCTCCTGGACCCCGTGATCATCAGAGGTGACTGTGCAGAGGGTACAGACCTATAAATACCTGGAAATGCAGCTGGATGATAAATTGGACTGAACTGCCAATACTGATACTCTGTGCAAGAGAGGACAGAGCCGACTATACTTCCTTAGAAGGCTGGCGTCCTTCATCATCTGCAATAAGAAGCTGCAGATGTTCTATCAGATGGTTGTGTTAGTGCCCTCTTCTACGCAGTGGTGTGCTGGGGAGGCAACATAAAGAAGAGGGACACCTTACACCTGGACAAACTGGTGAGGAAGGCAGGCTCTACATTAACTGAACGGTACTGGATGAATATTAGGCATTAGCCTTTGCACAATTGTAATTGTTGTTCTTGTATAGTATATGGCCTGCTATCTTACTGAAAACTGACTTGTTATTCATTTTTTTTTTTTAGTAACAGGGACTTAAAATGAATACAATGCATTTCAACAAGGTATGCAATATATCTTATTCAGACAGCAGACTAGATACCCCAACCAATAATCTAGAAAGCAGAGAAATAATGAAGAATAAATGAATAAGATATGATTTAAAGTTTTCGTTCAACAAAAGGTAATGTCCAAAATTAAGTTAACAGTATACTCCTCTGTTATACTGAGTAATTGTAAACAACATTAATAAACACCTGCCAGATTCTAAAGAACATTGGAATTCTTCCTCTTAAACTATTTTGTTTTTTGTAATTTTATGTAAAACTAGCTGTGCCCCAGCTAGTGAAAAAGGACAGTGAGGAGGACCCTGCGCGGCTCCCCACTTCTGATGTCACGCTGTGTTGGATTAGTGCGAATATATCGCTCCTGCAAGTGACCTAAGATTCTTAGTGCAATGAGTTGCAAAATCAACTAGAATATTCAAGAAAAAAAACTCAATTTGAATCCGTTAAGTGAGTATATAAAAATTCTTCAATTTGAGCAAGATGAAAAAGAATACTAGCAATGTATGTTATCACTATATATTGTTCATTTAAACCTTTGTCACATTATGCAGGCTTCCATTGATTTTCAGTCATAACCTTCATTTACATTATCTTGCTGAGTCGGAGGCAGTCAGCAGCATGCTCCTCTGAAATCAATCACCTAATATGACATACCCAAGGATTAAGTCCAATTAGTCCTCAATAAAATCAAACAGTTTTATAGTATCCTTGCTTTTAGTCGTAGAGTGGGCTGAATATGTAAGACAGATGCCAACCAATGAATGTGCATACAGAATTTTAAAACATAGAAAATGTATTGACCAGGATGAAGGATTTTGCATGTTTTGAACCTCACAAATAGAATAAAAGCTTGCCTGTTTGATGTCTTGTTTTTTACATATTAAAACAGAATGGATTAAAGAAATAAATGTCAGAGATTGTAGCTGAACTTATTGTGGCTGTTAACCCTTCAAGTAAATGCTGACTCTGTCAGGCAGCACACACCAGTGGCTATAAGAAAAAGAGGCAAGTACAATTGTGCTGGAAGAGCAGTGCTTGGTTGGTAAATGTGACATGTGGCTATTTTCAGTCATGCCATTTTACGTGATGCAGTGACAAGAATATAATGACTGTGGTTGGCAAATCTGAGCTACCCCACAACAAAAAGTTGCATAATGTAACATCAGCTTAAGCAGCAATGTGCCTTCGGGTATAGACCCAAACTATGCTGTAAGTAGATTAGGGTTATTTGTGGGTATAAGACTGTCTGGTATACTAGCAATGATATTACTTCAGTTAACTCTGAGCGATGGGCAATGGAGGACATCTCTCACAATTAAGATATTGATCCTGACCTGTTTTGGATAGTTTGGATAGTGTGTGTGATGTACAATTATGGACTGGATTAGATAAAGTTCCACACAAACTGATCAACATTGTATTCATAATCTGAAAATCTCATTTAAATGTCTTGTTTCCTGTTTCCTTATGCTGTAGTTGTACACTATTTTGAAAACACTGGTATAGCTTGGAGGTGCTATATTTTTATTGCAGTTGGAAAGTATAGATTCTGCAGTAGATGTTGTGAGAGGGTTAATAAATTGGAAACATTTATTTTAGTGATTATGTGATATATTTAATCTAACGTACTTCTTGACTGCTTTAATTACTTCTATAAGGAGGAGTAAAAAAAAACTATATGCATGCTGCAGCATTCGCAATAAATTTTTCTACAACCCATGGTATTTCATACATGCATTTCTTTTCATCCCATCTTTTGTTCTATTTGTTTAACATGTTTCAAAGCTTAAACTGCAAATGAAGTGCTTGAAAACAGAAGTTTGATTACAACAAATAGATTCATGACAAGTCCAAGAAAACAAGAGCTTTCTTTTCTTGGTGCACATCTGATGAGCACTAGTCAATAACATATTGAGCAATGAATAACTATTTCAAGGCAACACTGCTTGCATGTGCCCAATCACCAGTGTGGTATCAATACCAAGGTAGAAACTAATGGAGTATAGTAGCAATCTTGGTACCATTTGCTTTAGCATGCAGTATGCAAGTGTCTGAATAAATGTGTTTGGAAATAAATTCTAGAATATATAGGGATTGAGCGGTACCAGTCCATGTTAAGGGATGAAACATTTTGTATAATTTTAGAAATGTGCAATATACACTGTCAGAAATGCCATCTAACTGACCGAAGGAACAAGGCCATTAAAAATGAGATGTCCCATAACTGCAAGATTTGGCTTCTAACTAAAGAATTGATTTGAAGAAAAACCTGCTCTCTCTGTGATGCACTAGGAGTTGAACGTAAGACCCTAGGACAGTCAGCCTACCCACTGTCTAGAAGCTGGCTGGCTTTTTTAGGCCGAAAAATAATGATTTTCCAATTAATCACTATTTTTTCATTAAAATGATTCAATATTGATTCTTAACGTCTCAGGATCTATCTTGTGAATCTCTATCCTCCGCAATTAATATATGTAGATTTTTGATAATTTTTGGCGTCCGATCCAGTAGATGTCGCTAATGCGCCTGTTAAGGCTTTCTACAGAAAAAGCGCTTTACTATCTCATGGGCGCCTTTGACACTTAAATCAGATGTGTGGACTGGTGCATTGGTAAAGAACAACTGGATAAAACCAAAGCCATATGAAAGCTGTGCAACTTAGAAGTTAAGTATTATTGTGAAACAACAAATTTGAGAAATCATTTATCCCAACGTCGCTCATAACCGTAATCTCAGTTGACATCCAAACAAGCAGAACCTAAACAATCTACACTGGAGAAGGAAGATAGCTCCAAGATTCTATTCAATTTGCCGTGTGACCAAAAAATATCGATCTATAGCAGTTTTTATCTGTAAAAGTATAAGACACTAACACCATTGTAGAAAACAAATGCTTTCGACAGATAATACAGGTTTTTGAACTGTGGTATGCTATACCAAACAGAAAGCAAATGCGTGTGCTGTAGTTATTGTACCTAGGTACAGATAAACATGCAGGGCAGCAGATTGCTATCTGACAATCATGTGACGCTACATTAAAAACACTTGCAAGCACACTACATGCCAGTCACACCAGGAACAACCGCACTGCTTATATGGAGAGCTTCTGAGATGACATGTTTGTTCCAAAAACATTTCTACCATTTCCAATGCTCTGTTCCATTGTGTTGACCTCATTAATCAGAAGTTTGTGTGTTAGACAGTCCAATGAAAGTTGCTTCTCATTAAGCACTTGGCTAGCTTTACTGCTTCAATGAATTTTCAGAGCAGCCTGAGATACCATTGTGAGTGTGTATGAAAGCAGCCGACGTGAAGTAGCTCCATAAGCGTACAGGACTGATCAGATTAGTGGCGTCATTGGTCATGATGGTTGCTTATTTTTCTTTTGTGTTCCATCCAACAGCCTCAGTTCTAGATCCTTGTTTTAAAGTGATTCATTTTTGTCTGAGGATAAACTGCAAGGACACATTTTTGAGATTTGTTAACGTAACTGCTAACAAGTTAGCAACTGAACATATGTGTAACTTGTAGAGTTATGGAAAGACACAAGTCTTTCCGCTTTATCTATAATTTCAACTAATTTAAGATTATTTTAAATGTCCAATAGGGAAATAAATTTGGCTCAGTTTAGTTGAAGGTTGTCTGCATGGAGGTTCAAAACACACAAATAGGTTATCGAATAACATTTATTTTTTAAGAGGCAATATTTAATTAACTTATAATAATATTATTTGCAAAATGATATACTGTAGATGTTTTTATAGTAGATGCCATTGCATAATATTAAAACAAGAAATGCAGTTGTGCAAACCAACTCAGTCAAGATAAAATCAATACCAAATCGAATCAAATCGGACATCAATGCTAATACCCAGCCTTGGGGCCTCATGCATAACGCCGTGTGTAGAATTCGCACTATAAAATGACGTAAGCACAAAAGTGGAAATGTGCTTACGCACAAAAAAATGCAGATGCATAAATCTGTGCGAACGCCAGCTTCCACGTTCTTCCGCTACATAAATCTCGGTCAGCGTGAAAATTAATGCATGTGCATGCGCCTGCTGTCCCGCCCCAACTCCTCCCAGAATTACGCCTCTTTGAATATGCAAATCAATATAAATAGCCCAGTGTTAAGCTCAGTGTTCTGTGAAAAGGCAATGGCAAAAGCACGAGGGAAAATAGAATTTCAGCAAATACCATGTGGAGGCAAGGAAAAATGTACTATATGTTGGTTTAAACAGTGGTATAAACAACAAAAGGAAATTGATCGAGTGACATAGCGTGTCTGAGGAAACATGAAAGCTCAAGTTCACAAAGTTGCACAGTGTCCGAAATAAAAATGAAGCTGTCAGATATCAAAGTCATCGTGAAAAGGCGAGTCGTAGCCCACTGTCTGAGTGTCATATGAAAGCTTATTAGGCTACAGAGAAAAAAAGGCGCACAGTGGGGAAAAAGCACAAAATGTCAACTTTAATCTTGAGATATCCACTTTAATCATGTAGTTTATTTTGTCATTAAAGTAGAACATCATAAACTTCATCTTAAAATTGTTTAGTTTACTAGTTTCTCAAATCCCATCGTAACTAAAGTAGCACGTTAAATGCTTTCTTTTGTATTTGATCTTCTATGTGCTCTATGTGTGTGAATCACTACGTGCTTCCAGGCTTTCTCTTCCTCTGACAGGACACAGAATCCATTACATTGGTGATATTACAGCTCTGTGAATAATTAACATACTGAGATGTATACGTGATATCATTTTCATGATAATAGGAGTTAAAGCATATTAATGAACATGGTGGCGCAGTGATTGTTCATGTCTCATGCAAGATGCTTGCTGCACCATGCGTGACCTTCAATGAAATAGTTTATTGTAGCAGTACTGTCTCTTTCAAACGCACTAACCTCCAATTCCTGTCCTTACTTTTTTTTTTTTTCCAAATACCCAATCGCCACACAATCAGCTCTGTAATAGACATTAAGCCATCTGTATGCTTCGCTCGCCACCCCCTTCTCCTTCGGAATATGTGAGTCCGTCTTCTTGCAGGCAAAGGTAGAAACAACGGGACGCGGACTTTCTCCTTCCCACAATGCAACGGGTTGGTGTCCCTCGCCGGCACCCGACATGCAGAAGTCTCTTGTTTTCCCCACCAGCTCGACTGAGAGCGCACCTCCATCTTCGGAAGAGTTGTCTGCCTCCCGCAGAGCCTCCGAATGACGTTCTCCGAGGTATGTGCATGGTACTAAATGAGATTTTTAAAAATATGTTCGTTAAACACGCCGGAACATACCTTGGTGTTTTTATCTTCCTCCGGAGTCTTCTTCCGTGCTGCGCAGCCACTCCACCGCTGGTGCTGTTACTTGGCTTCAGCTTCTTCTTTCCCATGATGGATGGGAAGCTTGTGGGTTCTGGCGTTATTGCTGTGTGTCTGTATGTCGTCTTCTCGGGGTTCTCTGCCCACAGAAATTTTTTTAACAGGTCTTCTGCCAAAAGGATGGCCAGAGAATCCTGCTGGCTACGCCACTGTGACAGATAGGGGGCGCTATCACTCCCTTGAACCCTTGTCCTGACCTATAAGTGTTCCCAATCACAGTCCATGTGATTCCTTATCACTTCCGGGTCAGATAAAAATTTGTCTTCTTCACCCGGAAGCACGTCACTTCCGCTGTCGCTTTGCCTATGACGCACTTCTGGGTTATAGGGCATATGTGACTTTCTGGGTCTCCCTGCAGCATCCTCTGTTGGCCCCTGGTGTATCCAGTAGGTTTGTAGGGGAAAACTCCATAATCTATCACTCCCTGCTGGTACCCGGGGCACCTCCATGCTGCAGGGAGAGCTCCATCTGGCGGCCTGGGGGTATTGGCTGGGATGACAAGCCGGCCATAGACCACTATATATATATATATATATACTAATAAAAGGCAAAGCACTCACTGACTGACTGATTGACTGACTCACTCATCACTCATTCTCCAACTTCCCGTGTAGGTAGAAGGCTGAAATTTGGCAGGCTCATTCCTTACAGCTTACTTACAAAAGTTGGGCAGGTTTCATTTCGAAATTATACGCGTGATGGTCATAACTGGAACCTATTTTTCTCCATATACTGTAATGGACTTTAGCTCGATGGGCGTGGGGGGCGGAGCTGCGTCTCACATCATCACGCCTCCCACGTAATGACGTCAACTGACTGTAAATGCAGTACGTAGAAAAGAAGGAAGAGCTCCCAAAGAGCGCTGAACAAAAACGCATACAAGCTTATTCATAAGT